>NW_026067941.1:7811298-7812781 GCF_014885135.2 Alexandromys fortis | reverse complement strand
ACTGCTTTAGCTGCTAACCAATATTTTCCAGCTGGGGCTGGTGGCACAGGCCAGTAATCTGAGCCACTTGGGAGCTCAGGAGAATTATAAGTTTAGGACTGCCTAGGCAACTTCGTGAGACTGTCTCAAAATAAAAAGCACTTGTCTGCATGCAGCTAGATCTTGAGTTCAATACCTAATAATACTAAATAAAGGCACTTACTACATGTGCCATGAAATACATTCCTTTTTTTAAAAAATGGAGTCTTTATGTTCTCTCCCCCCCCCCAAGAAATGATTGTTTCATCACCAGTTCTTAGTTAGGGTTTTTATTGCTGCAATGAAACACCGTGACCAAAGAGCAAGTTGGGAGGGAAGGGTTTATTTGGCTTACACTTCAGCATTGCTGATCATCACTGAAGGAAGTCAGGACAGGAACTCAAACAGGACAGGATCCCGGGGGAGGAGCTGATGCAGAGACCATGGAGGGGAGCTGCTTACTGGATTGCTTCCCCTGGCTTAGCTCAGCCCACCTTCTTATAGAACCCAGGACTGCCAGCCCAGGATGGCACCACCCACCTTGGCTAACACCCTCCCCCATTGATCACTAATGGAGAAAATGCCTTCCAGCTGGATCTCACGGAGGCATTTCCTCAGCTCTGGCTTCTTCCTCTGATAGCTCTATAGCTTGTGCCCAGCCAGTACAATCACCATATCATCAGTGTGTGTGAGAGAGTGTTGTCGGGATGGAACCCAGGGCCCGGCACATGCTAGACATGTGGACTCCAACCAGAGTATCTTCATTTTAGCCCATGATAGTCTGGAACTCACGATGTAGCCAAGGGTGAGCTCAAACTTCTGATTCTCTTGCCTCTCCCTGCCAAGTATCGAGATTACAGGTGTGTGCTACCACGTCTGGTTGACGTGGCCCTGGGGAATCAAACTGAGGGCTTTGGGAATAGATGGCAAGTACACCACCAACTGAGCTACTCCCCCCAGCTTCAGGACGTTGAGCTGCTCCCACCTTGACGGTTCAGGGTCAGACTGAAGTCAGTTGTCAGGGTGGGGATGCAAACTCTGGTCTTGAAGCCCCCAAGCCTGTGCACTGGAGCATCCTGGCTGCTCTCCATGACTGAGAAGAGACATGCAGGAAGTGACGGCCTTTGCTCTGTCAGTAAGAATGAAGGCCTGCTTTATCCGTTTAAGGTTTTCTCCAGTCTTTGACTGAACCTGTTTGATTTGAGCTGCTCGGCTGTGTCCTTCCAGCCCTAGGGCCATTGGTACTTAGTGCAGAAGGTTATGATGTCCTCTCATTCCTTCCTTCCCCTCCAGTCTGGTCCCCCTCTGCCCTTCCCTCTCTCTCTCTCCTTCCCTTTCTCTCTTTCTTATACTTTTCAGAGAATCATTGCTTTTGGTCACAAGTCAGTGTCCTCTATTTCTGCTCAGTTAACTCTTGAACTTTCTTCCATTCTCTGCCCACTTCTACTACACAGGCAGCCACTAC
>NW_026067941.1:7793247-7807116 GCF_014885135.2 Alexandromys fortis | reverse complement strand
TTTTTTGATTTTCGAGACAGGGTTTCTCCGTAGCTTTTTAGTTCCTGTCCTGGAACTAGCTCTTGTAGTCCAGGCTGGCCTCAAACTCACAGAGATCCGCCTGCCTCTGCCTCCCGAGTGCTGGGATTAAAGGTGTGCACCACCACCGCCCGGCTTGTAACCCCAGTTTTATGGGACTGAAGGGATATGGCTGCATCTTCTGACCTCCACGGCATTGGTCACACACACACAGTGCACACCCATGCAGGAAAATCATTCATACACTTCATAAAATAAATAAATGTTCAAGAATTAAGGTGGCATCAAAGTGGAAAAAGGATTGCTGGGAGTAGAAGGGGATTGAGGAGGCTCAGCAATAACAAAAGAGCCACGAAAACGCCAAATTAAACCCGTTTGTTACATGCTAATCACAGAACAGACGTGGGCTAGGGAGGTAGCTCAGTTGGTAGTGTTTGCCTCGCGTGCAGACAGCCTTGGGTTTGAGTCCCAGCACTTCTAAATTGTGTATGGTAGGGTATGCCTGGAATCTGAGAACTTTGGGAAACAACAGGAGGATCAGAAGTTCAAGCTCATTCTTGGTTACATCCTGAGTTCAGCTCTATCTCAAAAAAAAAAACAAAACAAAACAAAACAAGGCTGGGGAATCTCTGTTGAGTTGGAAGCCAGCCTGGTCTGCATAGTGAGTTCCAGGACAGCCAGGGCTTCAAGGTGAGATCCTGTGTCAAAATACAAACAAACCAATAAATAAATAGAAATAAATTATAAAACCAAACCAAAAAAAAAACCTCAGCCTACGTTCAGGAAGTAATAATAATAATAAATGCATTTCTATGCATGTTTTCATAAAGAGAGGAATATTGCACAGCAGATTGCTGAGGGCTGTATAAACTCTCTGTAGTTATTTTCTGTAATAAGAATATTAATTTTAAAATTAGAAAAATAAAAATTTATCTCTAAATTTAAATTTACCCATTGATCTGTGTCTGTATGCGTGTATGAATGTGGGCATACGTGTACCATGCCATACATGTGAAGGTGTTCCTTTTCTGCTTCCATTGTGGGTTCTGGGAACCGAACAAGACTTTCAGGCTTGTGCTGCTAGTGTTCACCTGCTCAGGTGTCTCACCATCCCATCCTAGTACCACTGCGCAGAATGAACTAGAGCACTCGTTCATCACATCATGAAAGATGCACTGGCCGGGTTTTCCTTCCATTCTAAAACATTTTTCCCCTTCGTGTTTTTTTTTTTTCTCTAATTTCATGTGCATTGGTTCTTTGTCTGCATGTATGTCTGAGGGTGTCGGGTCCCCTGGAATTGAAGTTATAGACAGTTGTGAGCTGCCATGTAGGTGCTGGGAATCAAACCCGCATCCTCTGAAGGAGTAGTCAGTGCTCTTAACCACTGAGCCATCTCTCTAGCTGTCACACACACACACACACACACACACTTGGTTTTTCGAGACAGGGTTTCTTTGTGTAACTGTCATGGCTGTCCTGGGACTCGCTTTATAGACTAGGCTGTTCTCTAACTCACAGAGATCTGCCTGCCTCTACCTCCAGAATTTGGGGATTTGAGGCATGCTGGAATGTGGGCTGGAACACTAGAGTTGAATAATGGAAAGCCTCATGCGTGTAGGAATGAGGTTGTGTGTGCTTGTGTGCGTGCACCTGTGTGTGTGTTCTGAAGATCACGTCATCTATAGAGGGCTTCCCTTGACTCTTCCTGTGAAAGTCCTGGAAACATCCAAAGTCTGATTAAAATCATTGCAAAAGAGGAAGAACCAGCCCCAGAGCTGGGAACTGGAACTGGTTCAGTTCTTACTTTTGCCTGCCTGAGAGGAAGTGTGGCCACTGAGTAGGGGCCTTAAAATGGCATTATGTCAGGGCTGGGGCTGTAGTACCTCTGTAGTAAATAAAGCTATTCTGAGCCTGCTAAACAGAAAGTCAGGGGCTGGAAGAATGGCTCAGAGGTCAAGAGCACTGCTCTTCAAGAGTTTAGATTCCTAGCACCCACAAGGCAGTTCATAACTGTCTGTAACTCCAGTTTCTTGGGGCCTACCACCCTTTTCTGGGCACTGCAGGCACAAGGCATGAACACGGTGCACAAACATGCAGGTAAACGCCCCCCACACACACATAAAATAACAGTTTTTTTAAAAAAATAATAAACAAAAATAAAAACAAGCCTCAAGGGATTTCAAATTACTTTTAAGTAACTTAACCACATCTCAGAACGAAGTATAAAAATAATAAAAGAAACACTGAGTCCTAACAGTCAGCAAGGTAAAAGCCACAGTGTCTAGCCTCCTAACAAAAATTGATTACCAGACAAAGAAACACACACACACACACTCACACAAGAAATTATGACCCATATTGAGGAGAAAAAAAAATCAGTAGAATCAGACCCAGAATTAATAAAGTAAATTTATATAGTAAATATACTTCATATGCTCCAAAGTGCAGGAAAGAAAGAACTTGATAGATACAGACATTAAAGATAAACAAAAATGACCCGGATTAAATAACAAGCACAGGATCACATCTGAGGCAGAAGCTTACCTGAAAAGATTTCGTAGGGATAGCAAAATTAACTAGAGGTCTCTATCCAGGAGGGCCAAGGACAATCCAGTTGGTCAGGTAAGGAGAGAAACAACAGAAAGGCACCATTAGAGCTCCCTGTTGAAGAATTCATTAGGGTTTTAGGAGGAGCTGGCGTTTGAGTTTTCCTTTAAGAGACTTTAAGCTGCCGAGAGATGAGGGTGGGGGTGGTGGTGAGCATTTTCTATAGGTAGACACACATGCTTAGGCCAGCTTAATTGGCAGGTCAAAGAGGTTCCCGTCTGGGGAGGAGTCAGAAAAGACGTCAGCCGAAGGGGATGAAGAGAAAAGGCCTGGCTGACTGGGCTGTGATAAATGCAGAGACAATGAGGGGGTACTATGCCCATCAACCAAGTATTCTAAGAGAATGGGTGTCACTGCTGTCTGGGGCCGCTGAGAGTGGGCCTCGTTTAGTAGCCAGGAGGCAATTGGCAACATTCTGGGAGTCATCCAGATGAGGCAAATTACAACACCGGGGTTGGAGAGCAAAGGAGAGGGGGAAAAACGGAGGTCCCGGGGCTCCTCAGGGAAGAAAAAAGAGGGCCAAGTCTGCTCCTTTCGGGCTGACCGGCTCGGGGATGGCTTTTTCAGAATTTCTTTTCCACAGGACGACCATGAAGGGAGCTGTTTCTGCCACCAGACACAGCTAAGCAATGATGTACAGGCGCCCCCGAGCAGCCTGCAGGAAGAAAGAAAGGAGCTCCTGGGATCAGGAGGGCAGAGAAGAACAATCGGAGAGGAGGGCTAGGCTGCTGCTGTGGGGGAACAGAACGGAGGCCCGGCTGCAGGAGGAGGGGAGCTGCGAGAGCAAGGAGGTGTGGCCCCCATCTGTCCTGCGGGTTGCTGGGCCTGTAGGAGCCTTTCCCATCCTTTGTCCTGGGCTATTGGGCCTGCTCCCTGAGGACTGTTGATGGAGTCCTAATCGCTGCCGGTCAGACTTTTAGCTGTGCTGTGCTTGAATGAATGACACAGCCCATTCACCATAGTCTGTTCAACACATGACAGTTGTTGTCCTCGTGAAAGGAACACTATCTGGCTCCGAGGTATCTGTGGTACAAGAAAAACATACGTTTGGGACTGAAAGGAACTCATTGCAAAATTGTCCTCGGGACACGGGATCTAAACTTTTGTCACTGAAGAGACTTGGCTCCTAATTTTCCGGAATGACTCAAGTGTTTACTTCAGACAATGACAGAGTGTGTCCTGCTCGAATCATTGAATTTCTGTTGTTTCTGCAAGATGTGGGTGGGCAATATGACTCAGTATTTTTCCAAAAGACGTGAAAATTATATTGCCTATTTTGGATCATTTCATGTTGAGATCTGGAGGTTTTTTTTTTTTTAATTTCAAATCTTGGATCTTAGGGAATTTTTGGGTTTGTTTTATTTTTCGGTCATGTCAGATCTTTTCCAGATAAGAATTTAAAGGAAAAGTACTTAACAATAGCCCTAGGTTATGCAGTAGCTCTTGAATGACAGTTCGTTCTGACATTGTTTAAGGAAAATATTGGCTAGAGCTATTGAGACTAGTTTTAGACACGGGTCTGGACATCATCTTACTAAAACAAAATTATCTTGCAGTAAGACAGCTAAGTGGGCAAAGGCACTGCTGCTGAGTCTGGTGATCTAAGTTTGGTCTGTAGAACCCACGGTGCGAGGAGAAACTGACTTTTTTTTTTTTTTTTTTTTTTGAGACAGAATTTCTCTGTGTATCCCTGACTGTCCTGGAGCTCACTCTGTAGACTAGACTAGACTGGCCTGGAAATCAGAGATCTGACTGCCTCTTCCTCCCTGGGTGTTGAGATTAAAGGCATGTTCCACCACCGCCCAGCCTATACTTACTTTCTTGATAAATAAAACAGGTTCTTTCCTAGTACTAAAACAAAGCAAAGCAAGCAGGCAAACAAGCAAAAACTTTGGGCTGGAGAGATGGCTCAGAGGTTAAGAGCACTGACTGCTCTTCCAGAGGGTATGGGTTCAATTTCCAACACCCACATGGCCAATCACAACTGTCTGTAACCCCAGTTCCAGGAGATTTGACATCCTCACGTATACATATGTGCAAGCATAACACTAATGCACATAAGATAAAAAAATTTTTAAAAATTAATGTTAAGACAAGAGACTGAGGATATAGTCTCTAAGGAGGATGAGGGCCTCCCAGGGTGAGAAAGAGAAGCCATAGGGGCAGTTTCGTTCACATGGGAACACAAGGGAGAATGGAGGGGGAAAGTCAAAGTCCTCCTACGTGTGTGCACTGAGAGCCCACCCAAGTGAACACAGAGACGTGTGTCTAGCACAAGCTCTCTCCCACCCCATTGTGTCCCCACTTCTTCAGGGACCACGGAGGGGTCAGTAGAAGCTCATGAAGTTCCAGAACAGGGAGAGGTGTACTATGAAGTAAGAGAAATCTAGTTGTCCAGGCCCTAGATTTCCTGGGTCACCTCCTAGTGCCTTTGGTGGGGCCTAACAACGTGTTTACATTGTGCCACTTAAAGTTGTTTCTAGACCGGAGGTGAAGGTGTCTGCCACCAGGCCTGATGATGTGAGATCCCTGGAACCCACATGTTAGAAGGAGAAAACTGGTTCCCACAGGTTGTCCTCTGACCTCTATCCACAAACCATGACTTGTGTGTGCATGCATGCAGATATACATATGCTCTCTCTCTAAATAAAATGTAAAAAGAAATTGTTCTAAAACATATTTGAATGGAAATCTTGCAAAACTCCACTCTGACTCCCTTTCCACAACTTGTAGCCCATGGATGAATGAGATATGAGTAACGAAAGACTCTGTTGACCTGCAGCCGAGGACATCTGGATCAACTGTCATTTTGTTTGGGTTTTGGGTTACACATTTCTATAGTCTGCAGGCAGATCTGTTCATAGTTCTGCTATTGTTAGCTGTCCCAGAGCAGTAATGGCTACCAGGAGGGGGTGGACAAGTGTATTGGTTAGTTGTCAGCTTGACATAAGCGTGGGAACCTCTATCGAGAGGAGGCCTCCATCATGGCCTTTGGGACATATCCTTGGATACTGATTGAGGTGGGAGGGTCTAGCCTGCTGTGGGTGGCGTCACCCGTGGACATTTGATTGTGGATGTTATAAAAGAGTGAGCTGAGGGAGCAAGCCATGAGCGGCGTTCTTCTATGACCTCTGCTTCACTCTGGCCTTGAGTTCCTGCCTTGACGTCCCTTCATGATGGACTGTACCCTATTTAAAAAAAAAAAAATGCTTTCCTCTTCAAGTTGCTTTTGATCAGTGTTTTATCCCAGCGACAGAAAACAAAGACAACTAATACATATTTAGTATCAGGTTTGCCCGTCTTTGCCAGTTCCCGTGATGTCAATAGTTCTGCCATGCTCTATTCCAAACTGCCGTTGTGACATCACGGCTGAGGGTAGGAAGGGCAGCACGCCATTCTGTAACACCCCATTCTAGAAGAGAAGGAGATAAACCTAAGAGCACAAGTATAGTAAAAGACAGGGAAATCATTTGGTTTTTTTGTTTGGTTTGGTTTGATTTGGTTTTTCGAGACAGGGTTTCTCTGTGGTTTTGGAGCCCGTCCTGGAACTAGCTCTGTAGACCAGGCTGGTCTCAAACTCACAGAGATCCACCTGCCTCTGCCTCCCAAGTGCTGGGATTAAAGGTGTGCGCCACCACCGCCCGGCTCAGGGAAACCATTTGGAAGTGTTTGCATCTTTTATATAACTTAATTATAAGAATGTATTTTGGGGGGTAGGGGGTTTCGAGACAGGTTTCCCTGTGTAGCTTTGGAGTTTATCCTAGAAATAGCTGTGTAGACCAGGCTGGCCTCGAACTCACAGAGATCTGCCTGCCTCTGCCTACTTAGTGCTAGTGCTGGGATTAAAGACATGTGCCACCATACCCAGTGAAACAAGGTTTTTAAAAATAGGGAACCTGAAACTAATTTGTAATAAATTCTTTCAATTTTCAGGTAACTTTAAACACAGAGAATTTTTTTTTAAATATTTATTTATTATGTATACAATGTTCTGTCTGAGTGTATGCCTGCAGGCCAGAAGAGGGCACCAGACCTCATTACAGATGGTTGTGAGCCACCATGTGGTTGCTGGGAATTGAACGCAGGACCTTTGGAAGAGCAGGCAATGCTCTTAACCGCTGAGCCATCTCTCCAGCCCCCGAGAATTTTATTTTTATGAATGTCTAGTCAAATAGAAGTTCTTGTCTGAATAGACTGAGTTCGGTAATTGAGGATGGTTCAAAGTTAAAATGATTCATGCCTTCATATTAAAATTCTTGATTATATATATTTGGTTTTTCGAGACAGGGTTTCTCTGTAGCTTTGGAGCCTGTCCTGGAACTAGCTTTTGTAGACCAGGCTGGCCTCGAACTCACAGAGATCCGCCTGCCTCTGCCTCCTGAGTGCTAGGATTAAAGGCATGTGCCAGCCACCACCCGGCCCTTAATGATATATTAGTTACTTATTGCTACATTGTAAATTACTCCATCATTTGGTAGAGCTGGGTCCCAGCTAGGCTTGTCTGAAGTTGCCTCAATATGGTGAGGGAGCAAGTTCTTTCCCAAACTCACGCAATTGCTTGTTGGCAGGATTCCGTTCCTCTTGGGTTGCTGGATTGGAGACCTCAGTTCCTCATTGACTGCTGGCTGGAGTCCCTCAGTTCCTCACTGTCAGGTAGGCTGTCCCGTGACGCAGCTCATGACGTACCAGTAAGTCTCTGCCAATGAAGAAATGAAGGAGGAAGCAAGGGGAAGCAAGATGGAAGCTCCAGGTTTTCCATGCCCGGATGTGAGAAGTGGTGTCCCGTCATTTCTGCTGTAGCCTTTTGGTTTAGGGTCATTTGGAAGTCATTGGGGCTTCCTTTAAGAGGAAGGGATTAAAGAAGGGTGTGAACTCCAGAAGACTGATATCGTTCATTGATGGTAGCCTGCTACCGAAGGGAGTGGCTATTTTAAAAAAATTTAAATATGTTTTTTTGGGGGAGAGTTGGATAGCATCTCAAACAGTCCAGGATGGCCTCAAATGGACCATGTAGTTGGGGGATGACTGAACTCCTTCTGCGTCTACCTACTGAGTGGCAAGATTATAGGCACACACCACCATGCCCAGTTTACGTGGTGCTAGAGACCAAATCCAGAGTCTTGTACACGCTAGGAAATACCTTCAAATGACCTACATCCTTAGTCCTTGAATATATTATTTTGACTGTAATTTAGAAAATGCTTTGAGCACCTCAGTATAAACAGCGAGACATTATAGATTTGAATTTGCATATAGATGAAAGCTGCTTCTATCTGTCAGCTTTGAGTGTGTTTGAGTGAAGCATGGTGGTGCATTCCTGCAGTCCCGGCACTTGGGACCTGAAGCAGGAGAATAGCAAGTTCAAGGCCAGCTTGACTAAACACTGAAACCCTGTCCAAAAAGACACACAGACATATGTATGTAAATATGGACTGGCAAGATGGCTTGTTGGGTAAAGGCACTTTACTGCCGAGGCTGATGCTCTGAGTTCCATCTCCAGGACCTACATGGTGGATGAAACAAACAAAAAACGATTCTCACAAATTTCTGTCTTTTGAAAACACACACACATACACACACACTGTTAAAAATAAAAAAAGGGATCCACTTCAAAGGAAATAAAGGATAACTTTAAACTTTTGATACCTCAGTCAGAGAAGAGTGAGTCACATGAGCACATTAGGAAACCTGTTTAATGATGACAGCAATAAAGACCGCGAGAAATGATAGCACGGAGCTGGTTATATTATGTCTCTAGTTCCGAGCAATCACAATTAGCTCTCCCAGAAGAAAATTGGAATTTCCTTGGAATCTTACCGCTCAGATATGAAGATATGAAACAGCTAAGTAGAGCCATTTCCAAATTTAACAATAATCATAAATATTTATATAATGTTACTGCTAATGATTCGTGGAATTGAAACTTTTCTAAGTTATAAATAATAATTTTTAAAAAATCAAGCATAGTATAAGGACTGAATTACCTTGCCATTCCCCATAAAAAGTAGTATTTCTCCCACCTAACTGGGAGGCTGGGATAGGAAAAGGGTGTGTTTGATACCAGACTGGACATCATAGCAAAACCCCTGGCCCCACAAAAGATATGCAAGCCTGCCATGTGAAAATGCAACAAAAAAGTATGTAGCCAACAAAATTTGACTTAAAAAAATATTTGTGTTTGTGTGTGTGCACGCGTGTGTCATGTTCAGAGGACAACTTGCAGGAGTTACCTCTCTCCCACCGCTGGGGCTCTGAAGCTAGAACTGAGGTTGTCAGGGTGGACGGCAAGTGCCTTTACTGGCTAAGTGTCTTGCTGGCTCTCAGAGTGACTTCCTTTATCTTTCTAAGCTGGTACATGCTTTTGTTACTTAATCTGATACTTCTTTTTCTTTTCTCCTCTCTACTTCCCTCTCCTCCCCTCCTCTCCCCTTCCTTCTTCCTTCCCTGGCCTTGATCTCCAGAGGTGCCAAAATCAAACACATAAACAAATCATCTAGAACTCCCAGAACTGAAATTATGATCTACTTAAACATTCAAATTTCTTTATTTTGAGACAGGGTCTCGGGTTGAAGTAGGTGAGCACAGGGAATGTTTAGTAATCTGGGATTCTGCTTGGATTGGTTTATGCACACCTCACTCTTCTAGTAATGTGCTTGGCAGTCCAGCTCCTTTAGCTGCTCATGGTGTGCACACACTCCTCTCTGAACAATGCACCCGGCACTTGGTCAGCGTCTGAGCACAACCTTTCTGAACAATGGGATAAGTCTCTATACCCCTAACAAATTTAGACAGTTTCTATTCAAATATATTCTCAATGTTTCCTGATACAAAGGGTGGAAAGGCTAAGCCAGCCTGAACTGGTTTTGGGTGCATGCATTGTAAAGCATAACTGGATCTTATGCCTGTGCATAAATGGGTGTGCATATGGTTAAAATCAGATTCATTATGGGACGGGATATGCACAGTAGAAAAAAATGATTATATGCCTTAATATAGCAATCAAAACAGAGAAACGCCCTCACAAGCATGCTACCAAGTGAGTTGCTTCCCCAGCTCCAAGTAGATACTCAAAAAATCATTTTATATATGACAAAATTACTCTCAATAATATTCACAAAATGAAACAAACAAGCAGACAATAAACACAGACGAGGACTGTTCAGCTAGTACAAAAACACTGGTGAGATTCAGTGAGTAGAGGCTCCTGCTAACAAGCCTGAGGACCTAAGCTTGGTCCCCAAGGCCCACATGATGGAAGGAGAGAACTGACTCCTGTAAGTTATCTCTTGTCTCCACTATAGCATGGCACTCGCACGCATGTGTGCACTTGTGTGTGCTCTCTCGCGCTCTCACACACACACACACAGAGATAACTTTAAAATATATTTTTAACAAATAAAGTAAAAAGAAAATCGCCCTTTCTGTGCTCCCAACACCACCACTGGTAACAGTGGAGCCCAGGCTAGCCTTCATCGTTTAACCACGACAACCAGGAAGTCCCCGTCTTCCCAGCTCTTTCTCTCCAGTGCTGGATTATAAGTGTGTGCCACAGAGGTCAGCCGTGATTCCTACTTTGTCAATGTCCCTGGCCAGGAGTGGCAGTCTGACTGGCGATCTGGTGAAGTCTGGGGGGCTTTTGGTAGCACAGTGTTAGACTCCTTCTTCACTGGCAATGTTTGCATGCCGAGCATCTCCTGCACATTTAGATTGCTTACTGTAAGCCCCTCCCCCATATCCCGCTAAAGGATAGAGCCACAGAGAGCTCCAAGTTCAGTTTACTTAAAGTTAACCAGTGCATCTATAACTCCTAGAAAAACGCCTGAAGACAGGGCATGGCAGTAGTGATAATCTTGCCCCCACCGTCCCCTCAGCCTCCACAGCGCCCTCATAAGAGCCACCACACTCAAGCCCCTGTTTTCTTTTTATCTGCTTTTATTTCTTGATCATTCTCAGATTCCATTTATCTTCCCCCCTCCCCTCTCTCTCACAGGGTCTCAGGTAGCTCAGGCTGGCCTCAGCTCTCTCTGTAGCCAACGCTGACTCCCTCCCTTCCCAGATGCTGGGATTACCATGCCTGGTTTTGAGCCGCTGCTCCCCGAAACTGCATGCTTCTTTCTCTCTGGGAGTCCTTACACATTTCTGAAAATTGTTTTTCTTTCTTTTTAAAGATTTAGTTTATGAGTGTGAAAGGAGTGCCTTCAGGTATGCATGTGTTTCAAGTGCTGGAGGTCAAAGAGATCGGACAACTCGGGCTGGCAGGCTTGTTCAAGCACCTTTCACCTGCCAAGTCATCTCACTGGCCCACTACGGTTTGTCTTTGTAGTCTTGAATTTTTAATCTAGCCATGGTCTCAATAAACATATAGAAGACCCACTCATAGTAAAATTACTCATTTTATGCTTAATCTTAGGGACCTATTTACCATTAGACCTTTTTACTAGGTACCTTGTTTCTTTATATATGTATTTCTGTTTTTATACATATCAGTGTATGTGTGTGTGTAACTTTTTAACTCGGATACTGGGAATCCAAACTCAAGTCCTTGTGCTTGTGCGACAGGCACGACTTCCTCTGAGCTGTCTCCCCAGCCCATATTCCTGCTCCACTGATCCCCGTCTCCTCTTCCTATTTGCTTCCCTTGTAGGATCTCAATCATGCTGGCCTTTCTTTATTTTCTATGTCTCAACTTTAAAAAAAAAAATTCAGAAATTTTATGTCTATGGGTGTTTTGCTGCATGTGTGTCTGTGCAGCACATGTGTGCCCGTGGAGGCCAGAAGAGGGCACTAGATTGCTTGCAACTGGAGCCACAGATGGTTGGGAGCTTCCATGTGGGTGCTGAGAGTGGAGCCCAGGTTCTGTGGAAGAACAACCAGCGCTCTTAACTACTGAGCCGTCTCTTCAGCCCTGCCTCCTCCATGGCATAGCTTGTCTTTCCATTTCTTCCACTTTGGCATTATGTTCTTGAAAACATTTTAAGTTTTTCTCTTCCAAATCACAATTTTACTTATTTGTTTTGAGATGGGATTATTTTAGTCCAATCTATACAGCCAAGGTTGACCTTGAGTGTCCCATATTCCTGCCTTCGCTCCACAGTACTGGGATTACAGGCTTGATTCCTTGCACTTGGTGTAGGCAGTTCTGGGGATTCAATCTGGCCTTTGTTCATGATAAACCAGCTCTCGACCTAGAGCACTCTGTTCATTCTTTAGGGAACTCACTCCCGGCTTACAAGCAGAATGTTTGGCCACTATACTTTCGGTTCCCCAGCGCCTTGGAGGAAGGATCTATGAGGGAGCTGAGGAGTGCCTTTTCCACATGTTGCTGGAAATTTGTTCTCAAGTTTCTCTGAAACTATTTATTAGAATTAAGGAAATTTACCTGTCTCTGCCTCCCGAGTGCTGGGATTAAAGGCATGTGACCACCACTTGGCTTTCTTTCTTTTTTCTTTTTTGGTTTTTGTTGTTTTCAGGCAGAGTTTCTTGCTATGTAGCCTTCACTGGTTCACAGTGTAGACCCCGGTTGGCCTGAACTCATAGAAGTCAGCCTGCCTCTGCTTTCCCAGTGCTGGGATTAAAGACCTGAGCTACCACACCCAGCATAAGACAAGTTTTTCCAGTAAGTTTGTATTGGTTTTTCATGTTAGTCCTTTAGAACATTATTGATTTTCCTCTGATGCCTTTTGTGTTTGTCTTCACAGAAGTTTGGGGGTGTGACTATGTGCTGGGTTGGTTTTTTTCTGGCAGTCTGTCATGGTTCTCTAAACTGACACCCCCATTGTGGGTGTTTAAGTAAGCAAGCAAGGGGTATTTACAGTCATCTTCCTGTCTGTTTCAGTGTGCAGACAGAGACCAGTCAGTTGGGGAACTCAATTCCTGAGACAGAGGGCACTAATCTGGAAGACTGGAGCCTTAGTGTGTCAGCATCCTTGTCTTTTGCTTTTCCTCTCTCTGTGTCTGCTATGGAGTTGTCTTAGCTCAGTCAAGCTGCCCCCCTCTCAACCTCCCCCAGGGCCTGGTACCCCTTAAGCAAATTGCTGGGTTTCTTTAGAGAGCAATCCTACCTTCAACCAGGAGCTCATTGCTCACTGTGTTTGCAGACCAGTATCAGCACGACTGGGAACTGGCCAGTGTCAATTCTCCGCCCCACCCTAGACCCACGGACACTGAGTGTGGAGCTCAGCAGTCTGGGGCTCCTGCTCAGGCAGACTCACTCATGCAACACACCCCCCCCACGCGCCCTGGGTTCTGTGGCAGTTGGCAGGGTGGCTGGTGGCTAGTATTCCTGATTCCTCTGAGGCCTCTGGGGCCTTTTTTAGGAAGAGTCGCAATGAATTTTGGTGGGAATTCCTCTTTTCTTTATTAAAACATCAAGTCCTAAGTGCTTTTTTTTCAAGTAGCAGTTTTATCATGAGAACACAAAGATTGATGTATGCATTGTAATGGCTACTCTTCTCCTTGATGTAACCGATTCCTGCTTTAAAAAAGAAAAAGAAACAGCATGCAAGAGTAGGGTTTTATTTCAATTCACTGCTTGAGTCTCTTACCTTGAGGAAGGCCTGGTGCTGGGAGTGGCTCTCGGCTGTGGACAGATCAGGGCAGAGAAAAGAGATTCGGGTCCTCATCGGGCTTTTCTCCGACTCTCTTTATTCAGTCTGGGATAGTGACTGGAAGAGTGGGGCCCATGCTCCCTCCTCAGTTAAACAATTCTGGAGACCCTCTTACTGATACACCCACTGGTAGGTATATGTTTTGCTAATTCCCTAGGCTTCTACATCTTAAAAGAATTTATCTTGTGTATGTGTGAAGATTAGAGCTGTGTGCTACCGTGAGTTCCAGGATCTGAATCCAGGTCCTCATGCTAGAGCCACCTTCCTGATATACATCTTAATCTGATCAAGGTGGGAATGAAAATTAATCATCATGGATATCAAGCCGTATGAGATAGTTCCTAATTTCCTAATGACGAAAGCAGACTGTTAGTAACATGACGCCCCACCCCCCCTTCACTGAATGTCGTCAGACCCATCCACTATTGCCAGCTATTTTGACTGTTTAGTCATTTTTCTGTTGACACATTCCTAAATAAAAACTTATATATAGCTTTTTTTTTTTTTTTTTGCTTTTTCGAGACAGGGTTTCTCTGTGGCTTTGGAGCCTGTCCTGGAACTAGCTCTGTAGACCAGGCTGGCCTCGAACTCACAGAGATCCGCCTGCCTCTGCCTCCCGAGTGCTGGGATTAAAGGC
>NW_026067941.1:7777951-7789861 GCF_014885135.2 Alexandromys fortis | reverse complement strand
CCTCTCTCATGGCTTCTTCACTCCTGTGACTTATCATGTTCTTAAAAGCAAGAGCTATTTTTTTATATTTCTTTCCATTTCTTCATGGCGTTGTACAATCTTATTTTATTTTTGTAGGGGTGGGTTGCTGAGGACTGAACTCAGAGCCTCACCATTCAGGTGTTCTACCACTGAGCTGTAACTCCGGGTGCCAAGTATAGTGAGCTCCCAGTAAGTCAACCTTCTTTCATTACATGAGCTAACATCACTTTTCAGTGCTTTTGCTTAGAAGAATCTTTAGGTGCGGTTGTAAGTGATTTTAACACCAGCACTTGGGAGACAGAGGCAGACAGATCTCTAAATGAGGCCAACCTGGTCTACATACTTACTTCCAGGCCAGCCAGACTACATAGTGAAATCTCAAAAAAAAAAAAAAAAAAAAAACTTATCAAACATATGGAGATAAATTTTTTAACCTTAACAAGTCCTGAATATTAAACCTGGTTACATGACTGTTTTTGAAGTACTTTATAAAAAAAGGTAACTGGAAATTCTGATTTCTGTCTGCTACACTGTGAGGCAATGTACTGGGTGAGTTTACAGCTTTTGCCCTGTGTGCTGGTGCATGCCTTTGATCTCAGTGCACAGGACAGGCAGAAGCAGGTCGGTCTTTGTGAGTCTGAGGCAAGTCAGAGCTATACATCCTGTCTCAAAAAACTGTTTTTCTATGTGCATGTATGTGTGCCTTGTGGGTAGAGGTCAGAGACTGGCACTGGGTGTCTTCCTCAACAACTTCCTACTTTATTTTTGGAGACAGTCTTTCACTGACCCTGGATCTGATGTGGCTAGCCTGGCTGGCCAGCATCTCCATCTCTCCAGTGCTGAGCTTCGTACCTGACTTTTTTACTTAGGTGCAGGGATTGAGTTCAGGTTCCCAGGCTTGCATGATAAGCACGTTGCCAATGGAGCCATTGACCCAGCTCCATCTTTTACAACTTATATGTAATTAGAAAACAAAAGGTTTCAAACCCCTGCAGATTTAATGTTAATGTACTAATTCATAACTATAAAGGAGTAAATCTGAGGCAATAAAATTGAGACAGGACTCTCAATTTAATCGGACTTACAGATTTATTAGAGCATAAGTGAGCTATCCATGGGCAAAAAGATTGATAAGACAGAAATGAGGAATAAAAAATTTACATTTATTTATATAGTGTATGTGGGGTGCAGGGAGGTGGGTGGTTGGTGAGGCACATGAAGCTACACTGCATATGTGGAGGTCAGAGGACAACTTTCAGGAGTTGGTTCTCTCAACTACATGAGTCTTGGGAACTGAACTCAGGGTGTCAGGCTTGGCAGCAAGTGCCTTCTCTCATTAGCAATTTCACTGACTCCTTCAATTATATTATCTTTGTTGTTGTCTTGTTTTTTCCAGACAGGGTCTCTCTGTGTAGCTCTGGTTTTCCTGGAAATCAAGGCCAGCCTTGAACTCAAAGATATCCACCTGTGTCTGCCGAGCTGGGATTAAAGGCATATGCCATCACCAGCTGGTCCTTTAATATCCTACAATGGACCGTCAGTGTAGAATTTCCCTAGCTCCTGGATTAGAAGCAAAGTCAACCACCCTATTAACAAAGCTGCTAGTTTTGCATACTGGGTCTTTTTTCGCTGACTCTGTTTTCCTACTTTTCCAGCACCCATGATGCAGTCCTTTGCTTTACCAGACTTTATCTGTTTCCCTCCCATCTCGTAAAATTAAAACTTCCCAGTCTTCCGGGTGTGAGGATATTTTCTGTCTCCTGGGTTAATACAATGAGCCACTGTGAGGATCAAGTAATAGAAAGTGCTATAAAAAACAAATCATGAGGCTAAAAAGATGGTTTAGTGATTAAGATCATTTGTTGCTCTTGCATAGGACACAGGTTCAGTTCCCAGCACCACATGGTGGTTTACATTCATCTGTAATTCCAGGTCTGGGAGATCTGACACCCTTCTAACCTCCACAGGCATCAGGAGTTGCTACGCTGGAGAAATGAAGCTTCTGGGGATGAGCACTAAACATATGCGCAGCTCAGAGGTCTACTGCCAGGACCGCAGCATCCATGACCTAGACAAAGGGAACCTCACTAGAATTCTTACACCTGTGTGGAGGCAGGTGTCTTTCTGCAAGTTAGTTTTCTCTTCTTAAATTGTGTGTCTGTGTGCACACACATGCCATGGTATGTGTGCATAGATCAGAGGACAACTTGCAGGAGTTGGTTCTCTCCTACCATGTAGGTCTTGGGGATAGAACTCAAGATTGCCAGACTTGGTAGCAAGTGTCTTTACCCACTGAGCAATCCTGCCATCCACATTTTTAAAAATTCAAACTCTAATTTGAGACAATTTTCTAGCTGCTCTTTATTGTCCTCTCTAATACTATTAATAACCAAACAATTATGGCTAATTACAGTTAACAGCTATATGGCTTATTAGGAGCTAAGCTGTTCTCAGCAGTTGGTTATCTCATTTAATGAATCCTAAGCTGAGGCAGATATTCTTATCATTCTCATTAAAATGAAAAAACAAACCCAAAACTCGTGCATAAGTTGTCATAGAGATAGGAGGGCGCAGAATCCAACCCACGTACGTAATTGCTATGTCTGGAGGCTGCCACTAAAATGTTGGCATTATCCAGAGTTCTACCCTGCATCCCTTTTTCCTCAGTATTGAACATTTGTGTGCGCACCTTATTATCTCCCCTACTTTTAAAAAGATTTTTATCCTTATAGTGTTCTTAAGCCTGATTTTTCTCATGTGCCTGTAAAACCATTTTCATTTTCAAACTCAACCAGCAGACCAAACACGAATACAGGGGTTTACTAAATAAAGCTCTTCTTAATAAAGTCTATTAAGTGGAACGAAATGTCCATTTGCCACAATATTGGTGGCACTTGATCAGATGACTAAGATGGTGTCTCAGGTGTTGTCTACTGGGCTTCTCAGCATCATGAAGTTATCTAGTTTTCTCTGCTACATGCTTTAGCTGTGGCTCTTAGACATGCTAGTCAAGTGCCCTCCCTTTGTAATTACTAAGAGTTTTGTGGGGATTTATTTGAAATTGTTACAATCCTTATCAAACATACATTTTATATCTGTGCAATTTCATTTGTTATTTGATGGGCTGTAGTACATTATCATTAACAACAATGAAGCTCTGGGCCAGAGTCGGCTCAGCAGGTGCTTGCCACGCAAGCCTGAGGACCCGAGTTTGCCCCACATGCAGATGAACAGTGGAAGAATGGACTCTGGAAAGTCGTCTTCCACAAGTGCGTACACGCTTGTCCCACAGCACGTGTGCAATCTCTCTCACATGAAGCTCATTTATTTTCAATAAAGTCCAAGAAATGCAAGTTAGTCTATATCCTTTTGACCCGCTTTATTAGGTTATGCTTTTTCATTTTATTTTTAAGACATGGTTTGTGTAGCCTTGGCTGTCATGGAACTTGCTCTGTAGACCAGGCTGTCCTTGAACTCATAGATCCGCCTGCCTCTGCCTTCTGTGTGCTGGGATTAAAGGCATGTACCAGTACACCTGGCAGTTTTTGCTTAAATTCTTTTATCTGACACAACTAAGGCTCCAAGTTCATCTTGTATTTTTTTTTCTCCTCCAGTCTTGGATCCAACTATTTTGCTAAGAAAAATGGGGAATTGTATTTAGAAGCCAAACTCTGGACTGTTTTACTCACAGATCCTCTCAAGGGACAGAGTATTAACATATTTATATTTCTACAAATAGAGACTGATCCCGTTATTACTAGCCTACCAGAAAGGTTTTCTAGATTTTTTCTTACATATATGTAACTTTCTTTTTCAACAAGGAGAAACTGGGCTCTCATTTTGCTTACTATAATTACCTACTGAACCAACACGCTGTACATCACCAAGTGTTAACTCTCCCAAAGCCAGGTGTGCCCTCAGAGAACACTGTGCACATGGCTGCTTTCTGCTCGGATGCCTCTGGCTTTAGCAGATAACTCTGGCTGCCTTGGCCTTTCACTCACTGGTTGTATTGTCTTTTGACCTCATGCAAACGCTACAGAACACATTAAATTCATTCTTTTTATATTTCTTCATCCTCTCTCCCTCTTTCTTTTCCCTTTGCCTCAGTGAGGTGATTAAGGAAGGCATCATTAGCCATATATTTTTTTTTTTTACCAGATCTTTGGGAATTGGTCAATGATACATACGCTAAATTTACACTCAAATTCATTGAGTTTGTGTGAAGTATGACTTTCTTTTCCTGTGATGTGAGAAACAGTAGTGCATAACAGAAAGGACTCGGTATAGAAAGAAGAAACAAGTTTAGTTACAGTTCTGATACTGTACTAAGTTACTCATTTTCCTCTACTTGGAAAAAAAAAGGGGAGGGGGCTAGACTAACTAAGGACATTTACTGCTTGGGGACAGCGAGTCGACTGCTGCCTGCCCATTTTCCAAACAAAACTTACCTAGGGAGTTCTATTGCTCTCCCTGATACGATACAAATGTTCACAGAAATTCAGCTTCCAACACTCCATGTGATAATCCTTAACATTCTTTCTACCGTTCATTTCTCGCTATTTATTAGATGCTTTTATTCTTCAGTTTATCACTTGACAGTTAATTTGGCTTCATCTTTTACTGAAAATCGGTGACGGCCTGTAGTGCGCCGATTTTTTTAAGTATCTCTTTTCCCAGGGAAAAGACGGTTCACATGTTCTCCCCAACTTCCCAATTAGCAGAGCAGAGCAGTCACAGCCAAGCCTCGTTATTTGTAAAACCGCCGGTTCTTCATTCCTCTCACCAACCCCGTTTCAAGACTGTCCCCCACCCCCGCCCCCGCCCGCCCCTTGGCGACAGATACTAACGGAATTCCTCCCGGAGACAACGCTCTTCCTCCTCACGGCGGCTCCAATCAACACCCTGATTTCCGAGTCGTTCCCTGGGAATCTGAGCGCGACGCTCTCGGAAGTTTGAGTGCGTCTCACAAGGCATTCCTCCACTTCGGGAGGCACAACTGCCTGACGTGTCACCCCGGCTGGGGCCCACGCAAGGCGGGGGTGGCATCCTCAGTGGGCGGCTGCTAACTGACGTGAGGCGAGGCGACCCTGGAGGGCTGAAACTTCCTAGCTTCTCCGCCTCGGACCAGAACCACCGCGTCTCCCCGTCTTCACGCGGCAGGAACTGCGCCACCCTCGGCCCCCGCCGCCCCCAGCCCGGGCTTTCTCTCAGCGACAGCGAACCCCGCTCCACGCACGCTCCCGCCGCCGTCCTCCGTCCCCGAGCCGCGCGCCCACCCTGGCCGTCGCGCGTGTCCTCACGGCGTCTCCCCCTCCTCCTTCCCGACCGCCAGCCCTTCGGCCGGTGTCGCCGCGCGGGTCGCCGCGGAAGGAGCCGGGAGCGCGCGCAGCGGCTGAGAACGTGCGCGAGACGCACAGCCCCGCGCCGAGCGCCGGAAGGAGGCGGCCGGGCCTCGCGCGTCGCGCGCGCCGCCCCCGCCCCTGCGCCGCGACCTTGCTCGCGCGCGCGCACTAAGGCGCCGCCGCCGCCGCCGCTGCCGCCGCCGCCGCCGCCGCCGCCGGGGCTGCTGCTCCGGCTGCTGCAGGAGGCGGCGCTGGCTGGCGGCTGCGCTCGCTCCAGTCGGCGAGCGGAGGAGCGAGCGAGCGTGTGTGTGTTTTTTAAAGATGGCCGGAGCGGCGGCGGCGGTGGCCGCGGGAGCAGCAGCTGGAGCCGCCGCGGCAGCGGGGTCGGTGTCGGCTCCGGGTCGGGCCTCGGCGCCCCCTCCGCCTCCGCCCGTGTACTGTGTGTGCCGGCAGCCGTACGACGTGAACCGCTTCATGATCGAGTGCGATGTCTGCAAGGACTGGTTCCACGGCAGGTAAATAAACCCCCTCAGCCCCGCCGCCGTCGCCCGCGGCCACCGGCCAGCCTCCTTCGCCGCGCCTGTGCCTCGCTCGGGCTGGGCCGCCGCGTCGCGCCCCACGTCCCGAAACCCGGGCGCTGAGCCCCCGGGCCGGGCGGAGGCGAGAGCGGGGGGCCCCCGCCTGCCGGGCAGACTGCGGTGCGGAGCCGGTGGGCTCGGCCGGCCCGGGCGAAGAGTCGCCACAACAAACAGGAACAAAGGGGCCGGCGGAGAAGTTGGCAGGGGAAGCCCGGGCGAGGGGACGCGGCGGGCGGCGCGGCTCTGGTGACGGCGGAGCGCAGGCAGGCCCGCAGCTCGTCGCCCCCCACTGCCCTAGCTGCGGCCGGGCGCAGTGTCCCGGGCTCCCGCCGCCCCGCGCCTGCCCTCGCCGGCCGCCGCGCCTGCTCCGCTTCCGGGCGGCCGCCGCTCTGTCCGGCCGCGCGTCGTCCCCGCCGCGGGTCCCGTCGCGCCCCCTTCTCTCTTTATCAAACTTCCTCGGGCGGCGGGACGGGGCGGCGGGACGACGGCGCGGGGCGGCGAGTAAACAGAGCAACAGATGAGGAGGCACTCGCTCCTCGCGAGGTGCGGGGCCCCGTCCCGGCGCAGTTTGCCTGTCCGCCGGCCCAGCCCGCAACACACCCCCCTGCGGCCGGGGGGGGGGGGCGGGCGACCCGGGTCGGGGCACGTCGCCGCAGACCCTCCCCGGCGTCGCCGTGGCGTCGCACCTCAAACTTTACACTGAGTGCGGTCTCCGGCGACACCGGGACGGCCCGCAGCGGTGGCCCGGGCGCCGTGGCTAGCCAACTTTGGGGCGGTGCGGTGGCGGACGCTGCCCTCGGACGCCGCCGCCGCGCCGCGCGGGTTTGACGTTTCGGAGAGCTCGGGCCGCCTCCGCAGCCAGGCCGCCGACTCGTGTGTTTTGTAATCAAAGTGTGAGGCTAATAAAGGGCGGCGCCACAGCCTCTTGACTCCGGCGTGGGAGGGATTCGCAGGCATTTAAACAAAGAAACTAGTTGGGGTTGGGCTCCCAAAGTCCTTATTTGGGTGTTGTGGCAAAGCCTGCGGTCACCTTTAGGTGAGGCAGGTTTTCTGGGCGCCGTAGGATGTTGTATCTTGACAACAGCCCGCTTGGGAGTTATCGCTGATATGGTGACTGTGGTTGTAGGAAGTATCCTTTGATTGACAGCAGGGCATTTAAATACAGCCCCCGCTCCCCCTCCCCAATTTTACAGAAACATTGCACCACCAGGCCAGATGCGTTAGTCTCCCTCTACTGGTCTGGGAAGAGAAAACCGTTGATGTTACAGGGTTTTCAGTGGTGTTGACTAACTAGGTAGAGTTCGACTTAATTTTCAAGTACAGTTAAATTTACTTAGTTTTAAAGTTAGGTGTCCCTAACAATAGATAGCACACACAAAACTGTCTCTTTAAAAGAAGGGTAACGTAATCACTTTTGTGTAAATGCAAATTCCAGCAGTCTGACAAAAGGTGAAGGGTATTGTCATGCCACTTAATAAATGTTTTCCTATATTTTGATTATTCACAAAGGTGAAATTTGTAGGTATCAGACCTTACCGAGTCTGTCTATGCCTACATTCTCCGCTTCTACAAAATTTCAAGCAACCAGAGAAGACTATCCAATCTTAAATTCTAAAAAGAATTAGTTGCAATTTCTGAAAGGTTGAAGTTTCCAGGGGATGATTTGATGGAAAATATGCCCCGTTGTGTAATTCATGGATCTGATAGCTTAATAAGTTATAGATTTGAAGTTATTAAAGCTAATGTTATTGTAATGTGTGTGCTGGGGAGTCAACCTCAGGTGCTCATGCTTGTGCTGCAAGCGTGCAAGCACTCTCACCCCCCCCACCACACATATACACACACACACACACCAGTTTTTTGAGACAGTGAGTTTCTGTATAGACCTGGCTATTCTGGAAGCATCATAGGTCAGGCCTCCAACTTGGAGATCTGCCTGCTTCTGCCTCCTAAATACTGGGACTAAAACCATGTACCACCATGTCCAGCTGCACTTTTTGGTCTTAAATTAGGTGTCTTAATGCTAGAGCATGATAAACCTAAGGTGTTTCCTAACAACCATTTATGTTACACATTTAAGTACCAGTTTGCAAACAGGAGTTGAAGAGGCAAAGAGGGCAAGTATCCTCTCATTGTCTCAGATATGTGGAATCTCATCTGTGGAGGGCCTCAGGTGAGCCCAAGGTCTTCTTGACCACTAATCTTTCGAGATGTTAAAGTGGTTCACATGGCTAACTAAAAAAGTTATTCATACTGCCACATCCCATAAAAGTGGTATCTCTTTAGTAAGTCTAATTTTTAAATACTGATAATTTAGAATCTATTTGCCTTTCCTATGATTGATATTTATTCTAATGAGTCATTTTTAAACACAGTAAAGTGTTACTTATGTATTAATTTCTGAGCATTTTCGTACATGAGAATTGGTCCCTAAAGAACCCTCGGGTTTCCAAAAATGGTCCATCTGCAGAGGGGGGAAGATGAAGAGTCTTTACATGGATGATTTCTTTCTAATTTTCTTTTTCTTTTAAAATGTGTTATTATTGTGTGTTCTAGGGATGGGACTCAGACTGTCAGGCTTGCAAGGCAAGCAGCTTTTACCAGGCATATCTATTGTCTGGGGACCCCATAAGTGGTCTTTATTTCTTCTGACAAAGAAGAAAGGGCCTTCCTTGATGCAGCTAGGCTGCAGGGCGACTAGGACAGCTTCCCCTCAGGTTGAGACCCTTGAGCTTGGTGCATCCTTGGCTCGGGAGTTCCCATCCCTTAGCCTGCCCAAGCCTTTTTGCAAGGGAAAGAATAAAAGGATGCTTAACTAACAGGCTGTAATGTATAATAGATACCCTGGGGTCAGTGAGCTGAGAGATGGGCAGGGTTTTCCTAGGGAATTTTTTTCAAACTTAAAGAGCTCTTCCTCCAGTCCTGATGGAAGTCCTCCTGGGGCTACTCCATGACTTTAATAGTGCTTTGAAAGCATCCCGTGAAAAACTACACCATTGTTCTGGTTCAGTAGTACCAGAATGTTGTGTCTTGTTTAGAATTAAACGCTTATATATCTCTATAATCACTTATTCTTTAGATTTACAGGAGCAGTTATTACAGGAATTTAAAAAGTATAGAGAAATATAAATAATTTGAAAGTCCCTATCTTTCATGGATAACTAGTACTTAATGTTTGAGATATGACTTTTTTTTAAAAACAATTGGATTTTGCTTTATGTATTGTTACATTTTTAACTAGTGTGTACTTTTTGTCATATTTTTAATGCTATTTGAAATTTTTTTAGTGGCTGTATAGTGTTTTTTTTTTTTGCCATGCAGTGTTTAATTCCACAGAATCATAACATTTGAAAGTAATTTTCCTGTTGTTATTACTTTGTTTTGCTACTTGCATTTATTAATGGTGATACGATTTATACCCTTTTAACCAAAATTTTGTGAATATTTTTGTTTCCTTAGATTAACTCAAATAGACATCCTGGCTTATGCTAGGTATTCAGTAAGAAATTCCTTGAAACAATTGATGTTAGAAGGCACAGTTGTTTTTTGTTTGACATGTCTTTGCCAGGTTATATTCTAAAATGTTGCTCAGTTTTTTCTTCACCAGTGCCCGCTTTAGTTCCCTGTGTCTTTGACAATATCAAGTGTTACTTTCTTTATCAAACAAACAACTTTGGCAATTTGTATATAAGTGAATATTATTCAAAAAGGCCTTGGGCATAATGGATAATAGGGGAACACAAATTTGAGTCTAGTCCAGTCTACTTAATGAAACTGTCTAAAAACAAAACAAAAAAATAAAAAAAAATCCTCACTGCCAGGCGGTGGTGGCACACGCCTTTAATCCCAGCACTTGGGAGGCAGAGGCAGGCGGATCTTTGTTAGGTTGAGGCCAGCCTGTCTACAAGAGCTAGTTCCTGGACAGGGTCCAAAGCTACAGAGAAACCCTGCTCGAAAAACAAAAAAACAAAAACAAAAAAAAATCCTCACCAAAATAATAATACACAAAAAAATGGTTTTTAACTGTCCTCAAACTAAAACAACCCAAATATTAACAGTAGATTGCATGAATTTGATATATTCATAAAGTGGAATAACACTCAGCAATAAAAAGAATACACTATTGGTTCATGCAGCAACATGGACGAAACTCACAGATAAAGAGTTGAACATAAAAAGGTAGAAATGAAATAAATTCTGCTTTTAATCCCAGCACTTGAGAGGCACAGGCAGGCAGAGAGCTCTGTGTGTTGTAGGCCAACTGGTCTACATATCAAGTTCCAGTCCAGTTAGGGCAAATAGTGAAATTCTGTCCTCAAACAAAATACAACAAAATGTTTTTAAAGTTAAGAATTGTCCAGTTTGGCAGGTGACAAATAACATTCAGGTTGTTGGTAATGCTGCTTCCCTGTGGTGTGCTTGTGGAAAGCCTGTGTCCACGATGCTGACAAAGTGCTGATTCAGAGGGAAAGGAAATCCATATCCTGAGTGTGGATCCTGTGGAAATCTAGGAAGAGTCAGAATACCCGTTTGGAGAGTAGAAGAGATCACTGTCTGGTTTTGTAGGCAGGTCTAGTACTTTGAATTTTACTTTTTTTTTTTTTTTTGATACATGGTTTCCCTGTGTAGCCCTAACTGTCCTGAAGGCCTGAAACTCCTGTAGACCAGCCTGGCCTCGAACTCAACAGAGATCCACCTGCCTCTGTCTCCTGAGCATTGGGATTAAAGGCGTGCACCACTACTGCCTGGCTTTGATTTTACTTTTAAACAGATGGTTTGCTTTGGATTGAGGTATCAAGGAGTTGACAACCTTTTATAAGGATTATTCTTGGTCTTGGGCTTGTCTGAGGATCCCTGCATTTGATTCCCTGCACTGGAGGAGAATCATTCTGCTTGTACATCAGAATAGACTGGAGGTGGGTGAAGGTAAAGCTAGGGAGACTACTAAGGCTCTTGTAATAAGTAGCATGGTTGAGTCAGTTTGAGTAATATATGAGTGGTGTGTGTGTGTGAAAGAGAGAGAGAGACTGGGGACTGAACCTAAGGCCTTGGCCATGTGAGGCAAGTCTTTACCACAATCTATATCCCCAGCCCTCTTTACTTTTTGAGACAGGGTCTCACTAAGTTGCCTGGGCTAGCCCTGAATTTTTTTTTTTTTTTTTTGGTAACCTAGACAAACCTTGAACTTGTGATTTTCCTGCCTTAGCCTCCTGCGTCTTATATTATTTTTGTCTTTTATTATTATTATATTATAATAAATGTCTTAGATTATTTTTCTCCTTGATGTTGAATGGAGAACTTTGTACATGGGAATAGAAGAATTTTATTGGGTAATATGGTTGAATGAGCAATTCTCATGTTATACAGAGCCTCAGGAATTCACCAGAAACATACTGGATGTTTTAATAAGTCCTATGCGCAGTTTGATTACAGTAGACCTTTAACACATCTAATTCTCACACCTTGGATAAGTGTTATTATTGTCCCCATTTTGTACTTTAAGAATCCAAGGGATAGAGAGCTAAATTACCTTCCCACGATTGTATAACAACAAGGTGAAATAGTATCTGATCTCACATAGCTCTGGGTCACTAGAAGTCCTAGGTTGTCTCTGTGGCTATAGATAGTCCAGGTTTGTCTCTGCTGGTGATTGAATACACATTCCAGAGGGAGATACCTGTAGGCATCTTACTTTCTTGATTCTTGCATTTCTCTCTCTCTTTTCCTTCTGTCCATCCACATACCCACCCATCCATCCATGTGTACAGTGTTCTGCCTAAATGTATGCCTGCACCACTAGATTCTTTCTTTCACTTACTTGCTTGTCATTCATTCGTTTGTTCGTTTGTTTGCTTATTTCTTTATTTCTTTCTTTATTTCTTTCTTTATTTCTTTATTTATTTATTTATTTATTTATTTATTTATTTATTTATTTATTTATTTATTTATTTATTTATTTATGTTTG
>NW_026067941.1:7637946-7776017 GCF_014885135.2 Alexandromys fortis | reverse complement strand
TGTGTGTGTGTGTGTGTGTATTTTGAGACAGGATTTCTCTGTGAGATATTTGCTAGATTGCATTTTAGCTTCACAGCATGTAGTAAAAAATATTGTATAGCTTTATTTTTGTTTTTTTAGGCATGTAAATTTTTTAAAGATTTTTTTTTATTTATTATGTATACAGTGTTCTGTCTGCATGTATGCCTGCATGTCAGAAGGGGACACCAGATCTCATTACAGATGGTTGTAAGCCATCATGTAGTTGCTGGGAATTGAACTCAGGACCTCTGGGGATAACAGCCTGTCTTCTTAACCGTTGAGCCATCTCTCCAGCCCCATGTAAAACATTACTAAAAGGTCCTGAGAAGTCAGAGTTATATGAGAGATAAACTCAGAAATATCGCTAACTCTTTCATTTGAAGTCACTTTGTGTTTTCTTTTGAGACAGGATCTCACTGTGTAGTCCAGGCTGGCCTTGAAATCATGGAGGTTCATCTCTGATCTCAGCACTTGGGAAAATGAGACAGGTGGCTCTCTATTAGTTCAATCCCAGCCAAGGATACATTTTAAGCTCCACCCCAACCCTCCAGTGTGTATATGCTATCACTCCCAGCCCTAGGATATTAAAATTGGTTATAAAGGGTTTTTTTTTTTAACACTTTATGTATATGATATGTATGAGTGTTTGCCTATGTGTATATATGTGCATGCCTGGTCCTTTGGAGACCAGAAGGGACATTGTGGTCCCCTCTACCCTGAACTGGAGTTAACAGTTGTGAGCTATTATGTGGGTGTTGGGAACTGAACTCATGTCTTCTGCAAGAGTATCAAGTGTTAACTGATGAGCCACAAATTCAACCTCATTTTTTTTTAAAGAGAAGGTTTCATGTGTCCTAGTTTGACCTCACACTTACTATGTAGCTGAAGATGGCTTTGAACTTTTGTTCTTCCTAGCTCCACCTGCACCACACCTGGTTTAGGTGGTGCTGGAGATTGAACCCAGGGCTTTGCACATACCAGGCAGCATTCTATTAACTGAGCTGTATCACTAACCCTGGTTTATCTTTTTTGCATGTGATGTGCAGGATGTGCTTTCTTGTATTCATGCATGCTTGTGATGAGGATTGAACCCAGGGCTTCAGAAATTCAAAACCCATTGTCTACCAATGGGCAACATCTCCAGCCCTGGTGTGTGTGAGCATGCCTGCAGAGATCTGACAACTTGTGGAATTGGTTCTCTTCCTTCCACTATGTGGGTTCCAGAGATTGAACTCAGGTGGTCAGGCTTTTGAGGCAAGCCTTGACACATGAGTCACCTTAACAGCCCTGTTTCATTTTATTTTTTCCATGCTTGGAATCAGAACCAGAGTCTTACACATACTATGCATGTTCTTTTGTTCTTTGACTTTTTTTCTTTCTTTCTCTCTTTCTTTCTCTCTTTCTTTCTTTCTTTCTTTCTTTCTTTCTTTCTTTCTTTCATTCATTCATTCATTCATTCATTGCTTCTTTTTTCTTTTCTTTGCTGTGTAAGTTTCCATGTTTAGTTTGAAGGGGATTTCTTTTTTATTTTTTAAATCTCTGTGACCACGTAACTCTTTTATATGGATCGTTTGGTTCTTTTTCTACTTCTTTGTTGTACGTGGGCATTTAAGTTGTTTGCAATGTTTTTTTAACTAACACTACTGCAGTAACAACCTTGTGCATATGTGTATTTTTATGTTGTTGGAAATATTTCTTTAGTTAGATTGTCAGTAATGGTAAGTGGAGTCATGGCTATAATCCCAGCTACTTGGGAGGCAGAAGCAGGATCAAGGTGAAGGCCAGTCTGAGCAGCTGAGTCAGATTCCTCTCAAAACAACAAAATTTTTAAAGGGACTAAGGTGGGCTCTGAGTTCAATCCCCAGTACTATATTACCACTACCATCACTCCTAGTCCCAAGAAACTAATGCATCCATTGTTTATTAGTGCAACTTCACTCCTTCCTAGTGATCATCAGCATTGTGTATGGATCTCACTGTGTAGCCCAGACTAGTTTAAAACTCTATTCAGCCCAGAGTGACCTTGAACTGAGATCATCCTGACTACAACTATGTGCCTCCAAGCCTGGCCTCTGCCTGTTTTTAAAATCTCTAGGTATGTCAGGGGTATTAGTCCTGTGTGGCAGTTACGAATAGCTTCTTCCTGTGTTCAGCTGTCTGGTACTTTGTTATGGTGATTTTTGAGCTCTGAAACCATAGGTTTAAGTTACGTAGTTACAATCTTTTCTTTTAATTGGCTCTGGAGTTTGAGTTATCCTTTTTCTATCCAAGGTTAAAGAATTTTTACTTTTTCTTTTCTAATTTTTTAAGCATTCAGATTTTCTTTTTTAATAAAAAAAAAGTCTGTGGTGTGCCCCAAGCATATTTGGTATCAATAGTATAAAATTATACTATAATTTTTTTCTAAATATGTCCTGGCATTGTTAATTTAAATCTCCATATTGGGAGGGGAAAGAGATGGCTCAGCTCTTAAGATCACTTGCTGCTCCAGAGGACCCAAGCTCTGTTCCAAGCCCCCATGTCAAGCAGCTCACAACCATTATAATTTTGGCTCCAGGAATTCTAATACTTCTGGGCCCCACAGGCACCTGTATTCACATGCACACTCACACCTACAAATAATAATTAAAAATAATGAAAACAAAGCTTTAAGAAATCCATATTGGGGCCGGAGACATGGGTCCAGTAATTAAGAGTACTTGCCTTTCTTGCAGAGGACCAGCGTTTAGTTCCCAGCCCCCACTGTGGCATCTTACAACTGCCCTTAATTCCAGGAGATCTAATGCTCTCTCCTGGCCTCTATGGACACCAGGCATGCATGTGGTAAATATACATACATACATACATACATACATACATACACACATACCCATAAAACAAACAAATAAATAATATACAAATAGATAAATCTTCTAGAAAGTTCATAATGAACTCAGTGGTTTGAAATACCCAAATCCTTGCCAGTCAATGTATATGGCTGGAAATTTCATGTATGGTTGATTCTTTTTCTTTTCCTTCCTTTCTTTCTTTTTTTTTTTTTTTTTTAGATTTATTTATTGTGTATACAACATTCTGCCTCCATGTATGCCCGCACGCCAGAAGAGGGCGCTAGATCTCATTACAGATGGTTGTGAGCCACCATGTAGTTGCTGGGAATTGAACTCAGGACCTCTGGAAGAGCAGCCAGTGCTCTTAACCATTGAGCCATCTTCCCAGATTCTTTTTCTGTACATTCTATTCCACTGTTCTGCTTGTTTCTGGACCAGCAAAAAAAACAAAAACAAAAACAAAAACTGTTTAAATTATAAGGGCTTTTAATAGTATGTTTTAAAGACTACTAAGGCCAAACTTGTCCTCATAGTTCTTTGTCTTCAATGTTTTTCTGACTGTTCCTTACAGATTTAGTTTTCTATGTGAATTTTAGTATTAACTAGCCTAAATTTTAATCTTGAAGAAGACTTATTTATTAAATGGATATATGTATGTTTCTGTATCTGTGTGTTATATATGTATGTATGTGCTCAAGGAGGCCAAGAGAGGGGATGAGGTTTCTCTGGAGTTGGAGTTCCAGGTGGTTGTAAACAGACCAACGTGGGTGCTGAGAAGTGAACGTGGAGAGAGCAGCATGCTCTTATTAAGCCATCTCTCCAGGTGTGTATTATCATACCCAGCTCAGTGCATTTTTAAACTTGATCTAGGATGGTGGTCCAGCCTAGCACCTCCTAATCTATTTAGCATGCCTGGTTTGTTTCAGTTGATACATATTTGGTAGGGATTGACTGTGGGACCTGTGTAGATAGATCTGAGTAGGGAATGCTGAATTATATATGAAAAATGATAGTTGTTTGGAGCCTAAAGTCTAATTATAGTTACAGTTTTCATAGAAAGTGGTTGTGAATCGACATTGTACTAACCATTCTGGTAGGGTTTTAGATTAATAGTCCCCCAGTGCTATTCCCTGCCAAACTGGCTGCAAAAGAATCACCTGGGGACCTTGTTAAGAATAAAGATTATTGGCCTACCAATTAACTGTCCCCTGTAGATTGAAGGTGGGGCTTAGGAATGTGGTTTTCTGTATGTATGTGTGAATACATGTTCGTGTATGTCTGTGTATGTGTGTGTGTTTGTGCCTGATGTTGATGTTGGATATTACTCTCAACCTTTCCTTTTCTTATTTTTTAAGGCAGGCTCTCTCACCGGAGCTTTCCAGTTTAACTAGACTGGCTGGTCAGTGAGCCCTAGGGTTGCTGTCTCCACCCCTCAGCACTGGAATTACAGTGTGTGCCATGGTGCCTAGCTTTTTTTTTTTGTAAACCTGGGTTCTTGGGGTGGTGGTGTCTTAACTCCAGTCCTCATGCTTGCATGTTAAGCACTTTACATACTTATCTCCCCACCCCTTCTTCTTCTTTTTTTTAAATAAGCAGTGCACAGTGCAAATTGTAGTTCAGAAGGCTGTCTTAGTGAAAAGTAGTTCTCCCTTTCCTTCATTCTACATCCACCCCATTTTCTCTTCTAGATATTTCAGAACTGCTATTAGTTATTGCAGATCCTTCCACACACACACAGGTGTGGGGACGTAGTAGGACTGCACCTGATTTTGTTTCTTTTCTTAGAGATCTCTTGTCTCCTATAGAACATCTTCCTTGGAAAGGCTGCCTATTGGCAATTGGAAAAGATCCACAGGGGACTCTAATGGGTTATGGGCATTAGGAGGCACAGTGTGAGTGTTATAGCAGTTAGAAACAGTTTTGTTTTAGTTGAATGTTAATTCCCTGAATCTTGAATTTCACAAGGAACTGTAGTCATCAAGCATTTTGTAAATTTCTAGATTTATACAAACTTTTACATTTTTTTCTTGCTAGTGATTAGGTGGAAACTGTCAGTCAAAAATACATGATCGAGGCCGGACAGTAGTGGCACATGCCTTTAATCGCAGTACTTGGGAGGAAGAGGCAGGTGGATATCAGTGAGTTCGAAGGCCATCCTGGTTTAAAAAGTTCCAGGACATTCAGGGCTACGCAGAGAAACCCTGTCTCAAAAAAAACCAAAAAACAAAAAAACAAAAAACAAAAAAAAACAACAACAACAACAACAACAAAACATGATTAAGGGGCTCAGAGGTGAAGAGCACTTGCTATTTTTGCAGGGGACCCAAGGTGGCTATAATCATCAGTAACTCCAACTCCAGGGAATTTGACACCCTATGTAGCACGAGTAATAAAAACCCAGAGGCAGATATTGGGGTTCAACCTAAAGATCAAAAAAGCAAAGCAGCTGAGCCACTAGAGAGCTCTTACCTCTATGAAATCTTTAGACTGATCGAGAGCAAGTTCCTGTCTCATCCTACCTTATAGTCCTCTCTAGTGCTGGGGTTAAAGCTGTGTACCACCACTGCCCAACCCCTATGGCTAACTAGTGTGGCCGCTGGAATTAAAGGTGTGTGCTACCACTGCCTGGCCTGTATGGCTCACTAGTCTGGCTGCTTTGCATTGATCTTCAGACAAGTTTTATTTATTAGAACACAAATAATATACTACCATAACGCTGTTCTGGTCTCTACAGACTTGTACACCACACACAAGGAAAAAATGGAAATTAGGGGCTAGAGAGATAACTCAGAAGTTAAGAGCACTTACTGCTCCTTCAGAGGACTTGGGCTTGGTTCCTACTGCTCACAACTGTCTAACTCCAGTTCTAGGGAATCCAGTGCCCTCTTTTGGACTTTAGGCATTGCACACACAAGATGCATATGTACCCATGCAGACAAAATACCCATACATGTAAAATCTTTAAATAAATTATATTTAAAAACATATAATGAAGTTGAGCTTATAGACACCTGCTTACCATCCCCGATAGAATTTGATAAATGTAGAATCAGGAGTTCAGGGCATATCTTATCTCAGTTACATAAAACAAAATATCAAAACCAAAACATACTAAAATGTATGAAACCAGCAGCATGAAAGAGGCATCTTGTGGCGGAATCAGTTATGAACAAGGTTTTTCAGCCTTCAGGCTCTGTTGCTGTTTACTTTCTGTTATTGCAGGAGGTGTGTGTAGGGATGGGTTAGACAGAAGATGGCAGAGGACAGGTGGTAAATTATATCACAAATCTGCTCTACAAAACATTTCTTGCACTGTAATACCAACATGTAAGAGATTCTTATATTCATATCTCTGTTAATGACTTAATTATCCTCTCCATTCACTGTGACCATGGTTAAAGCAGAGGGAGGATTATTAGCTTGAGGGGTAGAATGACTAGTGGGAAGACGACAGGGCTGTGAAAACCAGTAGAACTTTGTGGCTACTTTGGAAATGTTTCCTTCTCTGGAGCATTCTCATGGGTATTATTACCTTCATAGAGAATAGTTTATTAATAAGCTCCATTGCCAGTTGTATTGGTTGGTCTGTGCGCTCAGTGCCATACAGACACAGCCAGCACATTCTTTATGCTCAACAAGCAAATAGTTAAGGTATCAACATGTGAATCATTCTATTCTCATATACTCATCATAGAATAATATCAGTATTATTCTGTCAGCAGTATTTTCAGCTTTTAAGAGAATATTTGATATCAAAATTCATTTATTGGTTTTTCACCCCCCATACATTTTCTTTGTCGTTTCCTTTTATATTGTCTTTTGTTTTTCACCTTCATTAGTAAAGATGGTTGTAACTAGTTGGGAAGTTGTGGGACACTTGGAAACATGAACCCAGCTGTTAAAGGTAGAAAAGTGTTTCATATTCTGAGAAATTGTGAAATGGGAATTTAGTTTGCAGTATGCCCATAACTGTCCTAAGACCTAACCTGATTCCAGAATTGAAATAAGATGAAACTGTAAAGGATCTTCTATAATGTGGAGTTGATTGATCATTTCTTTTCTTCTGTTGATGTTAGTGTGGGGGCTTTAGGGGTGCAGGATAACTCAGTCCTTTCTTCCTTCCTTCCTTCCTTCCTTCCTTCCTTCCTTCCTTCCTTCCTTCCTTCCTTCCTACCTACCTACCTACCTACCTACCTACCTACCTAAAGGATATTTATTAAAATGGTTTACAGGCTATGATCCAGCTATTCTATTAATGGAATGTCCAAGAATCCAGTAGTTGTTCAGTCCACAATGCTGGATATTTTGGCTGATCTTTAGTATATGCCAGAATCTCAAAGAAGTAAGCTGTAATGCCAGTGAAAGAATAGAGTTTTCAGTGAGAGAGCAAGCAGGCAAACTTCCTTTTTCCATGTTCTTTATAAAAGCTGCCAGCAGAAGGTATGGCCCAGGTTAAAAGTATCTTCCCATCTCAAAAGGTCTGGGTTAAAAATGATCTTCCCACTTCAAATTATTTAATTAAGAAAAAAAATTCCTCATAGGTATACATGGCCACGGATTTTAGTTAATTCTAGATGTAGTTAACAACCAGGAATAGCCATCACAGGGCCAAAAGACATTGGATTCCTTAGAACTGGAGTTACATGTGGTTGCGAGCCATCGGATGTGGATGCTGGGAACTGACCCATCCTCTGCAAGAGCACTAAGTACTTCTAATTGCTGACCCATCTCTTCAGCCCCAGGGCTGTTAAACCTTTGATATCCAAGTGAAAACTTGTACTGAACTAAAAGATTAAAATTATAAATTTCTCTACCACAACCTCTATCATCTGAAGAAAGATGAAAGCATCGATTATTTACATAGAAGGATCCTTGTTTTTATACAAATTATTGCCTTTAGTATCAAATTGAGTGAGTGAAGTTTTAAAAAACTATTACAACTTTGGCTTTTGGATAGAATCTGTGACTAGTTAATAACAAATGTTCCTGGGATCATTGTGGACATAGTACTGAGGAAAGTCTTGGGAACTGAATTTAGGAAATAGCTTGGTCCTGAATGAATGGAAAATGAGTCGGAAAATGTGGAAGACTGTTCTTTTGATGCTCATGTGATGGATGTTCTTTTCAGGAGGAAGAATTCGCTCTGGGTTTTGAAGGTGAGCTAGGGTAAGGCTGCTTGGTGACGAATGAAGAGAGAATTTGAAAAAGAGTACAGTCTGATGGAATCCACGATAGTGGTTCAGTTACAGCTCCAAGAGTAGAGAATGTAAATGGGTGCATCGGCCAAGAGGGGGGAATGTTTGGCAGATCCTGGTGGACCATGGTTAGTCGTTAATTCAATTCTGTTCACATCAAGTGCCCTTCCCCACTGCCCAAAAGCCAACTAAGCAGCAGTTTCAGAAGATAAGACAATAGAAAGCGCTAAAGTTGTCATCACCCCACTCACCAAATGGCAGTGAAATTGTTCATTGATGGAAACTATTCAGCAAAGGTCACATTGTCACCCCACAAGACGACCCTCCACACAATGGTCTGGTAGACAGTGAATTCTCTGCTGTTAGGAAAACTGTTGTTATGGGAAGGGAAGTTTTAAGAAGAGAAATAGAGAAGAGACTAAAAGGTTTTGTGCCAGATTAAAAAACAGCCTTAAAACTTTGCTTCCAGAGCAGTCACAGGCGTCCTGCTGTCTCTCTCTTACCGTCTCTTAGAGAGGTAGGCTTCTCTCACTGAGCTGTGAGGAGGGTGGAGTAGGTAGACAGGCTTGATGGAAAAGTGTGTTGGTTAAGAAACATTACATTTTAATTTTAAGGTTATATTTTGTATGATTAATTTAAATGTGCCTTTCCCGATTTATTCACTTACCAAATTTACTATTTTAAAGATATTCTCATTTATCTTAGATGTATTAGTTTTTGCCTGCCTGTATGAAAGTGTACTGTTTACATGTGTGGGTGCCCACAGAGGAAAAGGGTGTCAGATTCCCTAGAACTGAAGTTACAGATAGTTGTAAGCCTCCGTGTAGATGCTGGGGGCCAAACCTGGGTCCTCAGCAAGAGCAGTTAGTGCTATTAACCCCAGCTGTTTCTCCAACACCAAATTGACTATTTGATTTACCGAATTTGCTAAGTGTTGAAGTTTCTAAATCATTTTAGGTGTGTTAGGTGATGAGAATTGGCCAAAAGTAGAAGGCATCACTGGCATTATATTTTATTTTATGTTTTAATATATATTAATTTATTTTGTGCTTTTTTTGAGACCTTGCACTCGCTGTGTATTGAGGATGATCTTGATCCTCCCTTCAGCTGTGTTAATGCTAGTGTTAGTGCATTGCCACACTGGCTCACTTGGCATTTGAGTAAAGCAGACAGATGAGGTTAGGTGCTGGTGAGAATTAGAAGCTGGAGAATTAGAGACTCATGGGTCTTTGAGAGTTAATAGCCATGCTTTTCCTTAAATGTCTTTAACTAGTTGGAATATTCCTGCTGCCTCTTTTTCCTGGAGTGTTGTGTGAGTCAGGGCCGTTACACAGAGAAACCCTGTGTTGAAAAAAAAAAAGAAAAGAAAAAAACGGTTGCAGGGGATGGGAGAAAGGGAGAGAGGATCTATACCTAATGAACCTCATTTTCAGAATCCAGGTAATCTGGCTTTGAGCTCTTGCATTGAATGCAGAGACAACTCACATACATATCATTTATTTATGGTGATCTTTTATGCCCACCAGCCTCCTCCCCTCCCCCCCCCCCCCCCCCCCCCCCCCCCCCCCCCCCCCCCCCCCCCTCCCCCCCTCCCCCTCTCCCCCCCCCCCTCCCTCTCTCTCTCTCTCTCTCTCTCTCTCTCTCTCTCTCTCTCTCTCTCTCTCTCTGTGTATGTGGGTAAGACAGGTAAGATAGTGGAACTTGCTGTAGAGACCAGGCTAGCCTAGAACTTTTGACAATCCTTCTGCCTCTTAAGTGTTGGGAGTAGAGATGTGTACCATTATGCTCTGCTCTCACAATTGAATTTAAGCTCTAGGATTTACCTGCGTGTGTTCATGCATACCACATACATGCCAGCTGCCCATAGAGGTCAGAAGAAGACATTGGATCTCTTGGGACTGAGCAATTATTTGGGTGCTGGGAACTGAACCTGGATCTTCTCAAAGAACAAGTGCTTTTAACTGCAGAGCCAGCTCTTCAGCTTCCCCCATTTTTCCCTCCCTGCAAGACAGGGTTTTTTTGTGTAGCTTTATGTTGTTAGTTAAACATTAGGGATGACTTCTGTCGTGATCCAGCTACTACGTGTTCATATGTTCCAGGGTAGTGGCGTGTGAATTAGAAACTTTAGGTAGGAGAAAACAGAGATATGAAAGAAACACAGAGACATAGAATAGTACTGCGAGGGCAACTCAACGAATACTGAATTTGCTGACATTTAATTTTCATGTGTTTTTATATCCCAGTACAAGGTAGTGGGGGTGGGGGTGGGGCAAAAGACTACCTTAACATTTCACAAAGGACAGCCAGAACAGTTACTTGCTTCAATACCTGAGACATCAAGCCATTATTTCCTGAGTAAAGCATTTGATGTTTTGGGCAGGATATGCGGTGAATACACCCTAGACAAAATATCCTGTAGGCAGCCACTCCTATGTCACATTTCTTGTTTTAAAATGAAGGAGCAGGAATGGGCTTGGATTCTCTGACCTGAGGTCAGGGTGGAGTGGATCTACCTCTCTGGCCCTCTCAACTTCCAAAATACCAAGTGACCACACCCTAGGTCAGGGTTTCTAGTTTGTTGCCTCATTTTGACCTTCAGTCAAGGTGGAACAGGCCTTCAGCCTGGGCCCTCACAGCTTTGGCTCTCCTGGAATTTGTTCTGTTTTCCACACTGGCCTTGAGCTCTGAGACCCACTTAGCTCTGCCTCTGGACTGCTGGGATTAAAGGTGTGTACCACCATGCCCAGCCGCCTTTCTTTCTTTCTTTCTTTCTTTCTTTCTTTCTTTCTTTCTTTCTTTCTTTCTTAATATCTTAATTTTTCTTTTTCTTAAAACAGTTTCACTACATAACCCAATTTGTCCTTGAGCTGGTGATCCTCTTAATGCTGGGATTGCAGGTGTGTGCCATGATGCCTGTGTCTTTTTCTATTTGTTTTTCTCTTTTTAAACTTAATGGGTTAATTTATAGAATTACAAAAAAATTATGTGTGTCTGAATGTGGGTTTATGCAGTGCCCATTGAGGCTGGAAAAGGACATTAGATTCTCTGGAGTTGGAGTTACAGGCACTTGTGACCTATCCATGGGTGCTGTGAGCTGAATTAGGGTCCTCTGTAAGAGCAATACACATTAAGTTATTATCTTAATAATACACATTATCTTATTAAGTGCTGAGCCATCTCTCTAACCTTCTAATTTGTGGAATTTATTTGTTCATTGTGTAGGACTGTAGTTCTTCATTGAATATTTCTGTATGGAATTCTATTATGAGAATATACTATATTTTTTGATATGCTGTTATAAATAGATTATCCATTTGCATATAGGTAAGGTATTCTGGTGTACATTGCATGTGTTTTGTTCTCTAAAATTGTATTTAATTACACTTCTGCTAGTAATTTATTTAAGTATTCTTAAATATTCTTCAACATTTAATATCTTTACACTTGGTATTTTTTAGCTGGTATAGTAGAATATTATGGAAATAATATTGCTTCTTTGTGATTTATAGAGGAGTTCATTATATTTTGGGTATGGTATAATTTCTTTGAGTATCTACATTGAAATGTCCTTACTCTTGACTTATTTTGTCCTTTATCATAATTTGTAGTTTAATGCACAGAAATTACTTTAACATGGCTGTTTCTCCCCTTGTGGGTGCGTCTGTGCTTTAAGATAAGCTTTCTACCACAAAGTCATATTTTCGATATTATGCTGTATACATTTTTGTGCGTTTTCTTTTTGTTTGTACTTAGGTTTATAATCTCATTTAAATCCCCTTCTCTTTTATTGAGACAGGGTCTTATTACATCTACCAGGCTGACCTTAAACTCACAGAAATTCACCTGCCTTTGTTTCCCAAGTCCAGGGATTAAAGGTGTGTACTGCTGTGCCTGGTAATTACTAATACATTTTTACATTGCATCAACAATTGTAAGATTTTTTCTTTTTTTCATATGACTAAATGAAATGTATCTCAGTAGAACTTTTCTACTGAAAAGTCTTTAGTGACCCTCCTATGTTATGCATAAGTGTCCTATGTAAAATATGGCTCTGCATTTTGGGAGCACTGACATGTGTTCTGAGTGGCCTTTAAAATAAATTTTCATATGTAGTAGAACTTTTTTTCTAAGAATATCTGACTATCTTGTATATTCTTGGCTTTTTAAAATTTTGACATCAGTTTTAGAATCATCTTGTGAGATTCCACATTGATTGGGATTAAATTGAATTTTATTAGTGATTTTCAGAAGAATTTTTTAAAGATTTATTTATGAACTGGGCGGTGGTGGTGCACACCTTTAATCTAGGCACTCAGAAGGCAGAGGCAGGCAGATCTCTGTGAGCTAGTTCCAGGACAGGCTCAGAAGCTACAGAGAGACCCTGTCTCGAAAAATAAAACAAAACAAAAAAAGATTTATTTATCTTTAGAAAAAAATTTATTTCTGTTGGGAATCAAACGCAGGTGTTCTGGAAGAGCATCCAGTGGTCTTAATTGCTGAGCCTTGTTTCCTTTTCACTTCCATGCAGAAACATTTGCCAGATCTAGGGATTACTTTCTGTGCTATTAGAAGCCTTTTTCAGGAAGTCCTTGCTTGTGCCTAGTTCCAGTGCTTTGCATATTTTTCCCTCCAACAGTTTCAAATTTTGAAGTCTTTACTTAGATCTTTGTCTGTTTTGAAGTGATTCTTACTCTGGAAGAGAGAGAGGCACCAAGTTTCCATTGTTTGCCTAGCACCACTTGTTTTTCTGGGGCTATCACGCTGTTTCTGTCACCGTGGCTAGGTAGTGTAAGCTGTAGTAGGCATTTTGATATTTCCAGCATTGCTTTTCAGTTTAGAATTATTTTTATATTTTCACATGTTTTTAGGATTGCCTTTTCTAGTTCTGTGAAGACTGAAACTAAAATTTTGATGGTACTTGTTTACTAAGGGTTTGTTTTGATATTCTGGGTAACATCTTGAGTTGTATATGCTTTGCTCAATAATGCGTCTTCCTTTTTCAAACACATTCACTTAAGGATATACATTTCTGTTTGCAAATTCTACAACCCACAAATTACTCTATGTAGTACATAAAAGATGAAAATAATGTCCAGAATTTCATTATGACTTACCTTTGACTTATCTTATTGACAATAATTTCAGAACAGATGACATTTTCATAGTGCTTGAGGGTTTCATGCTTATAATTACATTATTTTTGGTGTTTCCACTGCTGTTGGAAGTGAATAACTTCATGTTCATTTGGATATATTCTTACCCACAATTATTAGCAAATGTATGGAGGGAGAGGATAATAAAATTTATTCTTGGGTGTGTTTTAAATTTGCTATTTGAGTTATTGTACATTTTTCACTTCAAGTCCAAACATTTCTTTATAATTAAGTAAAGTGTTTCCATTCATGTTTTGTTTTTGTCTTTATCTTAGCTGTGTTGGTGTAGAAGAACATCATGCTGTTGACATTGACTTATATCACTGCCCCAACTGTGCACTTCTGCATGGTTCTTCCTTGAGTAAGTACTAGATGCTTAAGTAAAAATTAAATGTTTGAAACTTAGCATGTATATGATGGTATTTTTATGATACTCTAGTAAATATCACAATGCTTCCAAGAACTGTAGGAAAGATTTCACTGAAATACTTTTTTGTCTGAAAATAGTAATTAACAATTTGAGGCAGTCTGGTTAGATAGCCCACACTGGCCCCAAATTCTTTCTTTTAGTTGGTTTTGTTTTGTTTCTCGAGACAGGGTTTCTCTATGTATCCTGTGTAGCTGTCTTGAAACTCACTCTGTAGACTGGGCTGGCCTTGAACTCACAGATCCCCCTGCCTCTGCCTCCTGAGTGCTGGGATTCCAGGTATAATAAGCCTTTGTTTGAATTATTAAATATGTCACAGGAATAAGGAAGAGAAAATACGTTTTTAATTGTTCATGGAGAGCCCTCAAATTTTAAGTACATCTCTCAAAAACAAAAACCTTGCAATTTACAAACCATGGCAAAGAACAGCTTGCCTGATTCTGTAAACCTATTGCGACTGATAAAATCATGTTGTATTGAAGCAGTATGCAGAGTTAAGATTAGACTCTCATGGGCAGATGCACATTGTATATTTAGGAAAAAAATCAGGGTATTGATAGGTAAAATATTGCATGCATTTATGAATTTGGTCGTCAAAGAATATCTGCTTAAAACTTCTTTTTCCCCACCCCTGATATCCATGGGAAGATAGAGATGAGGATAAGGTCAGAGCAAGTCTCTGATGGCAGTCCTTTTCAGAGAGGACAAGGTGAAGGCTGGAATCCTTTTCTTTCACTAGTCTGGAGTAGACCAGCATTAGAAACAAAACAACATTCATCTTTTACAGATATTCGGTCTTTTACAGATACTTCCAAAAACTAAATTAAGATGTCATATTTAAATGGCTTTGGAATATAGCTATTTAATTAAAAAAATTTTGACGGCAAACTATAATTTTTGTGTTCATAAAATTAAAGGGAAACCATAGACTTTATTTTTAAACTAGAAAGGGCTGGATAGATAGCTCAGCCATTGAAGACAAAAGCTCCAGCACCCAAATAATCAAAGCCTGTCCTTCCAGCTTCCTTTTCCAGTACTCAGGAGGTAGAGGCAGACAAGGACTGCCTAGTTTACATAACAGACCAGCTAGGGTTACATAGTGCGACCTGTCTAAAAAACATACAAAACAAAACAAGAAGGAACCTTTGGGGGGCTAGGGAGATGGCCTGTAACATGAGGGCCAGCTTTTTGGGATTTCTGTCCCGCCTGGTACCCCACAGCCAGCAAGCCCCAAAGAAAATCACACAGAGGTCTCCATAAGATTATAAACTGGCCCATTAGCTCAGGCTTCTTATTAGCTCTTGTAACTTATATTAACCCATTATCCTTATCTATGTTAGTCACATGGCTCAGTACCTTTTTCAGTGGGGCAGATCACATCCTGCTTCTTCAGTATTCTGGGAAGGACTAGGGAGGAAGCTTCCTGCTTCCCAGAATTCTTCTATTCTCATCGCTCTGCCTCTACTTCCTTTCTGGTTGACCCACCTATACTTCCTACCTGGCCAATCAGAGTTTATTCAAAACATGATTGACAGAATATAGACAATTCTCCTGCACCACAAAAACATATTGACATAATACAGACAATTCTCCTGCACCAATGGTCTAGTGGTTAAGAGCCCTGTATGTTCTTCTGAAGGCCCAGGGTTTAATTCCCAGCACTCACATGGCAGCTCACAGCTCTGTAGCTCCAGTTCCAGTGGATCTGACACCTTCACACAGACATACATTAAGGAAAAATACCAATGAGCATAAAGTAAATAAATTCACTTAAAAAAAAAAAAGAAAGGACTTTTGGCTGAGGGTAATTTGGTAAACTGTGGGTGGTATGAAGGTAATATATAGCCTCTCTGTTTTGAATATGGAGTTTTGCCCCCTTGTACTCTTCTAAGTAGAAACTTTGTTATATGAAAATAACATGCAAAAAGACTTAGTAACAATAAGACTGATCATTTATTAGAAATATTAATAATTCTTATAATTTATAAGAGACAGGAATTTAAGCTGTAGTATTGCATAAGAATAGTTTATGTCAAATATAGTTACCTGTTTTCATACTATATAGTATAAAACTTAAAATTAAGACACCTGGTAAAATTGTTACATGAATCTTGCTTGGTTTATGTTGTATATAAGTTAAGTAAGTTTTGGCCAAGAATACGGAAGCAGTAAATAGTACAGTATTATTATTTCAGTTGAAACAACTAAATTTTATATCAGTTGTGGTGCAAAATATTTACTCCCCAAATGAAATGATTTAAATTTTATTTGTATGAAATACTGAGTTACTAAGAGGAAGTACTACTTGAAGGGGGGATACATTCTATTTTTTCCATATGATGTCATCTTTTAAAAATCTTAACACACTTGCTAAACTGATTACACAGACTGTAATGGATTGTAACCTACACTTTGAATAATGATGCTTCAGAGAGAAACTTGCCTACTACTTGACCCTTCAAGTCCGTCTTCTCTTTGAAGAACTTCATGCCAGGGATTGGCTATCTTCTGGGCAAGCATCCAACTCTGACTACTCAGAGGGGAGATGCCCAAGATGCAATAATCTGTTTTGTCTTGACTTAAGGCTCACCTTCCCTCATACTTCAACATCCACTTCAATTGGGTAATCCCTTTTGATTCCTTTCCCTTTGCTATTAAGTGTTTCTTGATAACACAGGGTTTTCTGTTCTTATCAGAATATCCCAGATGTCTTTAATGTAGATATAATCGAGATATTACAATTCCCACTTAATAAGGTTCATTATACTATACTGTGTGGTTGGGAATTAAGAGCCTATTTTAAAAAGCAGACAACTGCTCAACATTTGAATATATGTTCTGTGTGTTCCTCAGGCACATGCAACCAAAGCAGACATTTTCTCCCCTGTGACCACTACTTAAACTATCCCTTCACTGGCTTTCTATTAAGAAAAATTAAAAAGGGGGCTGGGCTGGAGAGATGGCTCAGCTGTTAAGAGCACTGGCTGCTCTTCCAGAGCTCCTAAGTCCAATTCCCAGGAACCACATAGTGGCTTACAACCATCTGTAATGAGATCTGGTGTCCTCTCTGGCCTGTAGGTGTATATTCAGGCAGAACATTGTATATATAATAAATAAATAAATCTTTAAAAAAAAAAAAGAAAAGTTCAGTCAGCTGTTGTAGTGGATGATTTTATGTTTCAAACTTTTTGGTCAAATAGGACAGTTGCATGTTTCTCTTAATCTTTAGATCAGCACATTAGAGGAAGCTATAGTATTTTGGTAGGTTATTATATACTAGATTCTATAGTGAGTAAATACTTGACCTATATTATCCCCTTCAATATGTGCAACAATGTTATATGAGATATAAGAGAAAATATCTAATTAAATATTATGTAGTTATTCATCAGAGCTGTAGTTTGGACCCATAGCTATCACATCAGAGACTATACTGATTAATGTGCTCTGCAAAAATTTAAATAAATAAATGGAACATCTGACTGGGTCTGGTGGCACATGTCTTTAATCCCAGCACTTGGGAGGCAGAGGCAGGTTGATATCTGTGAGTTCAAGACTAGCCTGGTCTCTGTAGTAAGTTCCAGGAAAGCCAGTACGATGTAGAGAGACCCTGTCTGGGGGCAGGGGAGAGGGGGGGAAACAACATCATAGTTCATTTCGCAAATAGACAGCTTTTTTGTTGTTGTTTTGCTTTTTAAATGATAATGCCTATTAACACAGAGCCTTGAGCTAGGCTATCTGTATGATAGAAACGTGAATTACTCCCACTTTTCTTGAGGCGGTATGTATTTGCAGTATATATAACACATATCTTTAAAATAGTGCTGTTTGTATAAGTTTTTCTGTGCTGTGATAAAATTCCACGACCAAGGAAGCTTACAAAAGAAGGAGTTTAATCAGGTTTATGGTTCCAAGAGTTAGCATTTACTATGGCGGAATGAAGTCATGGCAGCAGGTGGCTGGAAAGGCAGCTGAACTCAGTCTATATTTCTAAGCAGGAAGCAGAGATAGTGCACTGGGAATGGTGGGAGGCTTGAAACCATTGTCATCCCTCCTCCAAGAAAACCACGTCTCCTAATCCAGCCCAAACAGCCACCAACTGGGGACCAAGTATTCAGATATATGATCCTCTGGAGGCCATTCTTAGTCAAATCAGCACACTGTCTTCTAGCATTTCTGCAAATGTGTCTTGAGTTAATCACAGAAACAGGTTTATGTTCATGGTTGTTATAGTGTCATATGGAGAAAGACTGAGAACAAACGAAGCCCTTGTCTTAGTTACTTTCCTGCAAATGCAATGAAACAGCATGTCTAAGGCGGCTTAGGAAGAAAGTATTTAGTTTGCCTTACAGTTTAAAAGGGTTAGAGTCCATGATGGTGGAGTAAAGGAACAGCTGAGAGCTCACATTGGGATGGACAGCCATGAGGCAGAGGGAACATGTGCACTGGGAATTACAGTCTTGTGGAATTTCGAAGCTTGCCTCCCAGTGGCACAGCTCTTTCAACAAGACCACACTTTTGAATTCTTCCCAAACAGTCTAAATAGGAACCAAGTATTCAAAGATATTTTCTCTGGGAACCATTCTCATTCAAACCACCACTGTGCTTAAGAATCACAATAATTATATCATGACACATCTACACCTTAAAATTGTTGTCTGCTTTTTAAATTGCTTCTGATTACTTAATACGGAGAAAATGCCCATAAAACAAGAAAATAATATAAAAACATATGATACCAGATGGAAATAAGTTATATCTATATAATAGAGGAAAACCTACACTAGGATGTCCTTGAACTATAGGAATGGTTTTAAAGGTTTGTTTTTATTTTTATGTGTTTGTGTTTCTATATATGTGTTTGCACCTGTGTGGATACCTTAGGGGGCCAGAAGAGGTCATTGGAGATCCACCTGATTTAGATGGTAGGAACTTGATTCTAGTGTTCTGCAAGAGCAACAAGTGTTCTTATTGGCTGTGCCATCTCTCTAGCTACTGTATGAATGGTTTCAAATGAGAAAAAAATAATACACAAGGGATACATTAATGGAATTTCTTAGGAAGATTCAAATGTAATTCACAAGTTTTCTAAAGAGACCCAGTGTTATTGTTATTCTTAAAAAACGATGAGAGAGAGGCTACAAACGGTCCCCGGGCGGGCTGGCGGAGGGAGCCCGCCATGAGGGCGACTACAGGAGGGCATGCTTCCTTGGCCCACGGTGGCGGCAGGTAACAGACACGTAAACACAGGAAATAGCCATAAGTATTTATTAAGGAAGGGGGAGAAAGAAAGACAGAGAAAAGAGATAAAAGGAGAGAGGAGCGATAAAAGAAGAGAGAGACAGAGAAAACGCGTGTGCACGCCAAGGAAGCAGAAAGAGAGAGAGAGGTCCCAAGATGGCGATGGGCGGGTCAGAGGTTATGGGAGTGGGCGTGGCTAGGGCAGGGACCCAAGAATATCATTCCCACATCTTGCTTTTGATAAAAAGCAAATTAGACACTTCAGTTTGAAGGAATTGGGGCGGCGAATTCTCAAGACTGCTTCCGGCTGATTGTGGGCGTCGTCTTGGGGAGGGGTGCGAGAGAAGGCTGGGGTGCTGGGAACATCCTGGCATAGCTGGTCTCTTTGCTTCTGACCGATGTCTGTGGCATGGGAATGTCTGGAGTCCCTAAGTTATTGGCAGAACAAAGAACAAAGTCAAATTAAGGTTAAAAGGAAAAAATTTTAGGACCAGGGAATTGAGGGGGTATCTGACCTGTTTAAGATGGATTTCTTGATTTGGCTCCCTGGAACTCATGAGAACTCCTTGGGTTTGTGAAAACAGAAGTTTTAGACATATAATGACTGTAGCATAAGAGATAAATTTGGTTTGAAATTTGGTGAGGTCACCTTGTAAAACCTCAACCTGGCGAAACCTCTCAGCTGTCAGACTGTCAGAGATCTTTGAGAAGGATAAGATTTTACTTGAGTAACTGATTAAAAAATGACAGAGAACTTACTTGGTTGGCACCCAGAGCTACTCTTTTTTGGGTCCTCCATGGTCGCTGAAGGTTGCACTTGAGCTTTGCTGTTTAGCGCAGGGCCTGCCAGGCTCCAGAAGATCCTGTGGGCTAAGAAATCTGTAGGAAGACAGGCCTACCTTGACCTGAGCAGCTAGGCTGTCGATTCCGGTGATTCCGTCCACGTCTAGAGATCTTTAGTTTAGATGAAAGGCAGGTTTTCCCAATGGTCAGCGCTCTGCAGTCGAAGCGAGATGCAGAAGGACGTTGTTCTGCGCGTGACTGTCTTCTTTGGAGGGAGCAGAAAGCTGCTGCTAGGAGCCAACCTGTCTCTTTTGTCGTTGTTAAAAGTTATTTTAATAATTAAACACTTAAATATCACATTCCCCAGATCTCTGAGCAGTTGAGGGCTGTTTATCAGGTATAACTATAGTATAGAATTTGTTTGGAAAGTTGGGTCTGAGCTTGACCAAATTGGCTCTTAACAGGTAAGATTTACATTTGTAAAAAGATAGAGGGAAAAACTGCTTGAAATATAAGGTTAGCGGCAAAACTGACAATGGTAAAGAACAGCTTAAGAGACTTAAAGGTACATACCAGTTTAAAATACAAGACTCATGTAGTCTGAAATGAGATGTAGTAAACAATTATTGTACATAGAGAGTGAACAGGAATTGGGCAACGTGGATGCCTCTGATGGGCCCTATCAAAGGCATTTGACCATTGCTCAAAACACATTTAACAGAGTTAGCATAAGGAGTTTGGTGAAAACCTGGTGAGAAGGCAGGGTAAAACCGGGAGAGTGTGGTCACATGACCTGGCTCTCAGCCAAGATGGTGGCGAAAAGGTCACCTGACCCATCTGGCCTCCAGCCAAGATGGCGACCGCCATGTGTAGTCTGCTCAGTTGGAAAGCCTGCCAAGCCACAACAAAAGCCGCAGACAGGAGGGGCAAAAGGCTGGAACCGAAAAACGGCCATGTATAGTTTAATGGGGCCATTTTGGATAAAAACTGATAAGTGTGAGGCATTAAAAGATGAGGCCAGAGTGATAGGTGTGGATGGATTGGCTCCCGTGGTCAAGGCCGTGCAAACACCCGCAAAAACCGTGGCACCTCAAGCCTACAACGAGAACGGCTCCCCGTTAAGGCGAGATGCAGATGGCACGAACATCCGCTGGCCCTATGGAAAGGCGTCCGATTCCATGGGGGGGGTGTTATAACCTGGCTGAATCTCCGACGGGAGAGCGACTCCTGGGCAGGAGGGATTCAGCAGTTACGACGAAAAGAAGGAAGGAAGAAAAGTAAGGAAAGAAAGAAAAAGAGAGAGAACTGGAGACCCCGGGCCTCCAGGCGCGGGTGAGCTGAGGCTTAACACAGGAGACAAGCCGAATTGAATGCCAGCGAAGGGAACCGAGGCCCTGAAGGCCCGCGAGGGACCCAAGAATATCAGTTATGATCTTAAAATAACTTGAAATTGGGCTAAGACATAACTCACTTGGTAGAGCATACATGATGTCCAGAGTTTGATTCCCAGCACTACATAAAACTGGGTATAGTTATGTGTTTGCTATGCCTATAATCCCAGCACTCCAGGAAGTAGTATCTGGATTATCAAAATTTAAGGTCATGTAGCCTGGGTTATGTGAAACCTTGCCTCAAAAATAATAAAACATCTTGAAATCACAGTTGTTTTTTTCTATAACATTTTGTTTTGAAAATGTCCATGGATGGTAGTGGCGCACGCCTTTAATCCCAGCACTGAGGAGGCAGAGGCAGGCAGATTTCTGTGAGTTGGAGGCCATCCTGGTCTACAAGAGCTAGTTCCAGGAAGGGCTTAAAAGCTACAGAGAAACAACAACAACAACAAAAGAGGAAATGTCCAAACATATAGGAAAAGTTAAAGTAATTTTACAGGAAGTAACTATAAGTTTTCACATACTATTATTATCTTCCACCACTCACTTTACTCCTCATTTCTCTGTATAATTATGTCACTGCCAGTCAGCTTTACCATTCAAAAAAATGCATTTCTAAGTAAGTTGCTGACATCAGTACCAAAGAGTTAGAATGTTGAGAATTTTAGATTTTAAAAAGGATTCTTTTGAAACCGAAACTTATAATCTAAACAGAAACCGTTTTAGATTTATTTTATTTATTTATTATTTATTTTGTGTACATTGGTGTTTTGCATGTATGTCTGTCTGTATGATAGTATTGTATCCTCTGCAACTGGAGTTACAGACAGTTGTGAACTGCCATGTGGGTGCTGGGACTTGAACCCGCCTCCTCCAGAAGAGCGGCCAGTGCTCTTAACCTCTGAGCCATCTCTCCAAAGGATTCTTTTGAAACTGAAATTTATAATCTAAACAGAAACAGGAGGATTATGAGCTCCAGGTTAGGCTGTGCTACATGGTCAGAGTCTTCCTGGAACATGCACACAAACACAGTAAAATCTTACATTGCTATCACACAGATGAGCTACATATATGATGACACATAAGAGAGTGGTATCCATTTTCTCCTTTGACCATCTTACCCTTTGTTAAGGGTCTGTTAGGTATACTTTCAAAATTATACTAATCCATCTCCTTCATTCTCACTTTGAGGAATCTGGATCCAGAGGTGTCAAATGATCTTCCCAAGGTTGCAGAGGAAGTTGATGGATGAACTAAGAATTAAATATTTTCATTGATTTTTCATTGTTAGGACTAATTAAGATAATCTCCTCTACCCTCTAGCTTTAGAACCATAGGAATTTAGTATCTGAACTAACCTTGAAGTTTTTTGTTTTATCACACACAGCACTGATCTTGCTTTAATTCCTTCTTGGTGAACTGATCTCTGTTCTTTGTGTCAGTATAAATGTGCGTATTTGGAGACTGAATCCTAACATAAAAGAGAGTGATGGTTTGGTTTTGGATGGATTTTTTGGTGTGTGATAAAATGCCTTATCCTGAGAGATAATTTGGATGATGTGGTTAATTGTAGTATGACTGACTCAGTGTTTTAATAAACTGATTTTACATAATTGGAAATGTTTAAATGTGAGTAAATAAAGACTTCATTTGATGCTTTTAATTCTTTTATTTAATTTTTAAATTATTTTGAATGAAATGATCAGGCCTTTAAAAACCCACAGTTAGTTATTTATAATTACAGCATTAGCTTTTGTAAAATTTTCATTTGTGATCTGGGAATGCATTAAAAACGCAAGCATTTCCTTATACCTATAGCTGTTACTTCTTATTAGGCAACTATAGCAATTAGATAGTCCATATAGCATTACCAGTTACCAAAAAAAAAATGTTTTCTTTTCCTGACTTTCTACAAATTCAGTGAAAAAGAGGAGGAACTGGCACAGGCATGACTACACGGAAGTGGATGATGGCTCCAAACCTGTGCAAGCCGGAACTAGGGCCTTTGTTAAAGAACTGCGTTCTCGAGTCTTCCCAAGGTATGGAACCTTGTTCTGGTTCAAACAGGATTTAACAGCATTGGCTAATGAAGTGGGATTACCTAAAGTGGTCTTTTCAAATTTAGGTGACACCATGCTATTGGTGTCATCTGGCTTTTCACTTTTTTCTACAAAAGAAGTAAAACTATCAGTACTTATGTTTTGTATATGCATGCTGGGTCACCATATAATTCATCCCCAGAATTTGAAATATACTCATTTGAAGCAGTTCTCATTTCTGACTCCTTCTGATAATGTAGCAGTTGTGTTCTCTCTTCCTTTCTTCTTACTTTCCCTATTTTGCACCTCTTTTTCTCAAATCACTGTTTCTTCCATCACTGCCTGTTTCCTGGGTCCACCAGAAGCATGCAGGGCCATTGCTTAGCTTCTGGTGCATCAGAACTGAGATTTTTGATTCTGAAAAATAATCAAGTATATTTGAGTTGTCTAGGCTAAGAGAGAATCAAAAGCATTATAAAACATTTAATCATGCTAATTCAGGTCATTTCCTACTCACTGCCTGACATCTATTTAAAGAGATAATGCTTAATAGGCTTTACACAAGATCTTATCTCAGCTTGTTAAAGAGAGGAAGCACAATTTAAATTTAAATCACAGTATCACGTTCAGCCTATTATGGAATTACTTTCAGACACTGAAGTAAAAGCCCTGAAATTTTCCCTGTCTTTAGATTTCTCTGCTCTGTTCACTACCTTTTAGTCCTTAAACAGAAACAGGATGAAAAACCATCCACATTTGCCTCCCTCAGGTTGGCTGAGAATAGAAAGCACAGGAAACAGTTTCTATGTGATGTTTGCTGAATTAGATTCTTGTTCTCAAGCTGTCGTTTACCAGTTTCCAAGTTGTAAGAGAAAGTTTGTTTTCCTTTTTACTCAACAATGCTTGATTTATTTGGGGCCTAGCCCTACATTTTTAGTCTGGGCCTATTTACAGGTCTCAGAGGTGGTTTATGTTCTCAAAAAAAAAAAAATCTATGCAAATTAATGTCTGTGGGTATACATTTTTCAGGGAGAGGAGATAATGGCTTTCACTTCTCAAGATTTGCAACCCTCAAATCATTAGTAATTTATACACTTTTCTGCCAGTGTAAACACAGGAGAGAATACATTAGAGTGATCACAAATGTCAAGGTTATTTATTATTATTATTATTTTTTTCTTTCAGAGACAGGGTTTTTTTGAGTCTTGTCCTGGAACTCACTTTGTAGACCAGGCTGGCCTCAAACTTACAGAGATCTGCTTGTCTCCCACGTGCTAGGATTAAAGACAAGTGTCAATATCACCCAGCTAAAGGGCTATTTTTAATTACGTAAGCTTTTTATTATTTAAACTATAGTAAAATAATAATAAGTATTGAATTAAATATAGTTGATGGCATTTCCATAGTATATAAAATAAATTGAGTAGGTTTTCATAATTCCCTCTGTAAGGCTGAATGTCTTTTGAGCTTTTCTACATCAAAACATTGATGTTTATAAATGTATATATGTCTAATTCTTTAAAAATGTGATTGTGAACCCTGTCTTGAAAAGCAAAAAATAAACAAAAAGAGAGAGGTTTTTTTTTGTTTGTTTGTTTGTTTTGTTTTGTTTTTTAAACTGGGTGGTGGTGGTGTTTGTTTTGTTTTTTAAACTGGGTGGTGGTGGCACACACCTTTAATCCCAGCACTTGGGAGGCAGAGGCAGGCCTGGTCTACAAAGTAAGTTCCAGGGAGGCCAGGGCTGTTACATAGAGAAACCCTGTCTCAAAAAAGCAAAAAAGAAAAAAAATGTGATTGTGTTTGTTATGAATGGTATTATTATATAAATTTGCTTTTATAATCTATATTATAGGTACCTTTTCATATGAATACATAATTTGCCTCACTCCATAACTATTGTACTGCATGCAATATTTTACATTCCCATATGATCTATTATTTTATTATTTAAATATGAATTTTACTTTGGGGGTTCTAAAGTTATTTAAAGAGGAGAATTAGGTTGAGAACCACTGATACAAATACACATTCTTTCTCCATGTTGCCTCATTACCACAGGACTTTTATAAACAGTTTATGATTAAAAATGACATTTTACTCTTACGTTTTTCTTAGTGCCGATGAAATCATTGTAAAGATGCATGGCAGTCAGCTGACACAAAGATACCTGGAGAAACATGGATTTGATGTTCCTATTATGGTCCCTAGATTAGAGGACCTTGGACTCAGGCTCCCTTCACCTGATTTTTCAGTGATGGATGTGGAACGTTATGTAGGTACGAAATTGGTTCCTTTAAATTCTTGTAAAAACATGGAAATACTATAAATGATAGTGTCCCAAAAGTATTGATATAGAATGGAATATATCAATTATTTGTGCTGGATGCTTCATAAAGGTCAGGAAAAGTGAAATTCAGTAGTGCTTTTGTAGAATGCACAGACCAACAATGGTCAGAAAAGAAGGAATATTCTTTTTTTTTTAAAAAAAAAATATTTATTTATTATGTATACAATATTCTGTGTGTATGCCTGAAGGCCAGAAGAGGGCGCCAGACCTCTTTGCAGATGGTTGTGAGCCACCATGTGGTTGCTGGGAATTGAACTCAGGACCTTTGGAAGAGCAGGCAATGCTCTTAACCACTGAGCCATCTCTCCAGCCCAAGAATGAATATTCTTTATCTATTCTTATTTTATCAGCTTATCCTACCAGTCTCTTAGTTGTTAAATTTGATATTTGTCATTACAGTAAAGTCATTACTGAAGGGCTGCCACAGATTCTGAGAAGACATGAGAAACTGGATAGGTTCTAGCATCTGCAGAATGAGGGATCAGTCTGAGCCTAGTCTTCTGGATTCTGCTTCTTGACCTCCTGTCTCTTAGAGGAGGAACTGTAAAGAGAAGATTCAGTTCAAACATGTATTTATGTTAATGACTTGGCCAGTATTGCCATTTAATGATGTCTGGACTGGTGTGATTTTGAGACCTAAGAAAGTAAAAATTAAGGCAAAAATTACCGATTGCCAGATTGTCATTTTCATTCCTTTCATTTATTCTCATTATAAAGTTTATAGATAAAACTAGCAATATGTATTTGCCATTTGCTAACAAAAGATAGGTGTTATTTGAGAATCAGAACCCAAATCTACCTTGTCTCAAAATTATGTGTCCACTACTATACATTATTACCTTGGCATGTCATATTAAAGAACTTGTCTCTTTATTCATTTTTATTAATTATTGCATTCAGAAAAGTCCAGTTAAATGCTCTGACTTAAACACTCATCTAAATTTAAATATGATAAACTAGGGAATAAGACTTAGATTTAACTTAAACCTAATTGCCTTTAAAGTAAATAGTGTAACAGTTACAGAAAAAGTTGTTCAAACTGCTTTATCTACTAACTTTTAGTACTGCAAAGCTCTTCAGTTAAAATAACAGTAGTAGAAATATTATGTTTTATATAAAGATAAAGAAATCGTGGCAATATTATTTAGCCTATATGACGTTACATTGGCATAAGAGTGGAACACTTAAAATTTTCTATTTCAGATTGGTAGCTGTTGCCATGTTTTGAATCCTAACTCATTCTGTTAATCCATTGTAAAGGGGGTGGTGCTGCAGAGGTCTGCAAGCTTTACCTTGTGGTTTTACAGGTGGTACCTGCCTTTAGTCCTAGCACTAGAGAGGAATATAAGACAGGAGGAGACAGGTCTGAGGATTCCTGTAGGCAGGATCGCCCATTTCAGTCTGAGGTAGAGGTAAGAGTCAGTGGCTGGCTGGTTTGCTTATCTGATCTTCAGCTTGAACCTCAGTATCAGTCTCTGGGTTTTTACTATTCCCAGTATAAAGAAATTGAAACCCAGGAAACAGTGAACAATTTTCATATCCCAATTTAATGTATTTTTTTTATTATGAGCTACACACAAGAAATCATTAACACTAAAAGGCTTATTAGTAAATTGTATGTTTTTACAATTGATGTTAATTCTATGCAGTTTTTAAAAAATATTTATTATGCATACAATATTCTGTCTGTGTGTATGTCTGCAGGCCAGAAGAGGGCACCAGACTCATTCCAGATGGTTGTGAACCATCATGTGGTTGCCGGGAATTGAACTCAGGACCTTTGGAAGAGCAGGCAATGCTCTTAACCACTGAGCCATCTCTCCAGCCCCCCTTCTATGCAGTTTTATAGTTGGCTTAGTTATCAAAATAAACAAATATGAATTTTAGTATTTTTGTTTAGAGTATCTACTTATGCAACTTTAAAGGTTAACAATAAGACTGTAATTTTTCTCTGCAGGTGGTGACAAAGTAATAGATGTCATTGATGTGGCAAGGCAGGCAGACAGCAAAATGACACTTCACAATTATGTTAAATACTTCATGAATCCTAACAGACCAAAAGTGTTAAATGTGATCAGCCTTGAATTTTCAGATACAAAGTGAGTATCTCTGGACAGTTTGCCTTAGCAGTCTCAATTTTAGCTAAGTGTAGTTTGATGATGATGTTTATTTAATAAACAATTGTGACTTTTATAGCTATCCATTGGAAGCAGTGTGAGTTACAGTGAGACCATGTCTCAATGATAATAATAATAGTAATAGTGATAACAATGACATAAAATGTATTTTGAATGTGTAAGTATTGTTAATCCATTTAATTGCTTTGTTTGGGTTGGCATGGGAAGAACAGTTTTAAGAAGTCTTTAATTTGTATTACATTGGTATGTATGTATACATATACATATATATGTATATATATATTTTTTTCTTTTTTAAGGATGTCTGAATTGGTGGAGGTCCCTGATATAGCCAGAAAACTTTCCTGGGTGGAAAATTACTGGCCAGATGATTCAGTCTTCCCTAAGCCCTTTGTCCAGAAATACTGCTTAATGGGAGTTCAAGATAGCTATACAGATTTCCACATTGACTTTGGTGGGACTTCTGTCTGGTACCATGTCCTCTGGGTAAGAATAGGGTCTTTCTTACTTTCTTATTAATGAAAGCATGCCTTATTTTTCTGGTAGGACATTCATTTGTTCTGTGTAACATTTGTAAACATTTAAATATTTTTCTGCTGCTTAAACATTTTATGCCTTGGTGCTTTCTTTTTTTTTTTTCTTTTTTTTTAATTTCAGGTTTAATTTTAGATTCCTTCTTTACTTCTATATTTTAGGTTGCTTTCTGTTAGCCTTTTGTCTCTTTTTGTTTTCCTCTTCTTAGTTAATTCACATTAATTTCTGAACCAAATGACTAAGAAGGAGCAAAATTATAGTGATAATTGCTTCTGGCCTTAAGATGAAAATGAGAAGACAAGTTGTATAAATCACAAATTTCTATAAAATAAACTTAGAGTTTTTATTTGTTCTACTTTATCTAGAACTGCATTGCCTAATAAACATTAGCCTTATGTGGCTAGATTTAAATAATTAAAATTTAGTCTAAATAAAAATTGAGTTCATTCATACTAGTTATATTACATGTAGCTAATAACTTCTACACTGGAGACATAACACAACTTAAGAATATTAAAAAAAAATATTCCGTCACCATTGAATTACATGTTGCTTGGCCAAGAACCTGTTCTGATTTAGATTCCTGCGCCAATGCAGTTCTCAGGACTAGAGTTGATGCTGTCCTTGAGATATGGTCTTGTTCTCTGAAGATGCCAAAAGTTCACTAAAGGAAGTTTATTTACAAGTTTTTAATTCAATAAATACCTACCTCTCAGTTACCCATAAGATCTTTATGGTTCTAAACATGAAGTTTGAGAGATGATTATGCTATGACCCAGAGAGCCTGCTAACATAATTTACTTCTGTTTGTGCTTCTTTATCTTCTCTCTTGCAGTACTTTTTTTGATAGGACTTTTATTGACTTTGTCGGTTGGAGATAGAAGTTTTAGTGTCTGTGAACTTGCTAATTAGAGGATTGATCAAATATGTGACATTTTTCAACCTAAACAAAATCTCATAAGTTTTGTTTAGATGCTTTTATTGGGAAATTGAACCAATGTAGGCCATGCTGAGAATGGGTTTTCTTTTTCAAAGTAGTATGGTTACTTCCTTCTAGGGTGAGAAGATTTTTTATTTGATAAAGCCAACTAATGAAAATTTGGCACTCTACGAATCGTGGAGCTCATCTGTGACCCAGAGTGAGGTGTTCTTTGGAGATAAAGTAGATAAATGCTACAAATGTGTGGTAAAACAGGGACATACCTTATTTGTTCCTACAGGTAAGGTTTTATCTCATCCCTACTTCATGGCTGATTGTTGAAGGCTGGGCTGATCAAGGCTTTCCCTGAGGCCTTGATGGATGGAAAATGAACACAGTTCCTTGACTAAAACCAGGAACATGCTGGGTAGTGGTGGCGCAAGCCTTTAATCCCAGCACTCCCGGAGGCAGAGGCAGGCAGATCTCTGTGAGTTCGAGGCCAGCCTGGTCTACAGAGCTAGTTCCAGGATAGGCACCAAAGCTACAGAGAAACCCTGTTTCAAAAAAAAAATAAATAAAAATAAATAAATAAATACATAAATAAACACATAAATACATAAATAAATAAAAAATAGGGGCTGGAGAGATGGCTCAGAGGTTAAGAGCACTGGCTGCTCTTCCAGAGGTCCTGAGTCCAGTTCCCAGCAACCACATGGTAGCTCATAACCATCTATAATGAGATTCTGGTGCCCTCTGCTGGTGTGTGTGCAGGCATGCAGGCTAAGTAAATAAACATTTAAAATAAAACCAGGAACATGCTTGACAGAGCCAGTAATTGCCTGGGGCTAGGGTCTTGGGAGGCTTTCCCTGAGGCCCTAATGTATGGAGAACAGTCCCTTCTCTAAAACCAGGAACATGCTTGACAGAGCCAGTAGTAGCCTGGGACTGAGACTTTTGGGTAGCTGGTTCAGATCCTGAGAACCCAATTCTTGCCACCTTAAAAGACTGTCGTGTGTTCTGTCTATAAAGCTCTTGAGATACCCTTTTGCAATATTGTTTGATTACCTTTCCACTGACTTTTTTTCTGCTGTATGATAGTTTCTGGTGACTTGCTGTACTTTTTAATAAGCTTGCCTAGCATAAGACATATCTTGTACAAGATCTCCTAACCTCACCTTTTCTGTTTTCTTTACCTTCTCATTTCCTGGCCACCTCCAATTTAAGACCCTGTCACTGAAGAACCTGCTGGTCTAGGTTAGTTGATAGTGAGTCTCTTGGAGTCAACTTGTAATTAGAAGCAACTTTGACTTTAACATATGTGTTAAATAAAACAGCCTTGAGGGCCTTACCTAAGAAGGACTAAGGACTCAATTGTTCCTTAGAGGACTTGATCACCGTCCTATTAAATGGTACAAGTTCATGATTTTTAATAGATTAGTATGATCACACAACCATCACTGCCATCTAAGTGGAGAATCATTCCATTATGTCCAAAAGAAACGCCATACCTTTTAGCAGACACTGCCATCCCACTTCCTTGACCCATTGGCAGCGACTAATATGCTTTCTATGCATTTGCCTATTTTGACACTTAATATGTTTCCTTTTGTGTCTAGCCACTTCCCTCTGTATTTTTCTCTCTTTCCTTCTGTTTGTTCGTTTGGGTTTTTGATAAAGGCAGGATCTCATAGCCCAGGCTGGCATGTAAGTCACTGTGTAGCTAAAACTTGCCTCCTAAGTGATGAGATTATAGGCATGTGTATCATCCCCAGCTGTGAGTAATTTCTTTTACATTCCACATTCACTTGACTCATCTACACCACAGCACACATGAGTGCTGAATCTTTCTCACCTAACAATGCTCCTTTGCAGGATATACAATAGTTTGCTTACCCATTCATTAGTTGATGGACATTTGGGTCCTTTCCACTTTGTGATTTTATGAATAGTGCTGTTTTGAACAGTTGTACAAACTTTTATGTAGAGGCATGTTTTCATTTGATTTCTTTGGAGTATGTACCAAATAGAATTGCTGTGTTGCATTACTTAACGATACTTACTACTTTGAGGACTACCAAACTTCTCTGTACTGTATATCTCAAGCATAAGTATTAATACATTGGTTGGCAGTGTAAATGAATATGCAGGCTATCCTCTCTGGGCTTGGGTGACCTGATGGTTATAGAATTTACAGAGCTGTTATTACACGTTCTACTTTTCTGCTTTGCCTCTGATGTAGAATAATTAAGCTTGAGTAAATTAATGAATCATTATCTAGAAGTATTAAGATTTATGTCTGACTTTTGAAAGGCTGCCTTTAACTCTTCTATTGCTATTTAGTATAATATTTCTGTTGTGTCCTTTTAAAAATCAAATTAAAATTCATAGATTAAACTTTTTATAAAGTTAAGTTAGTGTGTAATGAAGAAATGCGGTTTTTCTATGTGCATGTATTCACAGCAGTGTTAAGAGTCATGAGTCTGCGGATCAGTACGTGTGAGCCAGGGACAGCTGAAATTCATCAGCATTGGTGTAATTTGGGGCCTGTCCAGCTTCATGGAGCATGGGGATGACCAGGAGGGCTTGGTAAACTACAGGCTCCTGGGCCTTTCTCTTCAGGCTCTCATTCAGTAGATACAGGATGGGCATGAGAATTTGCATCTCTAACAGGTTGCTTGCTGATGGTGCTAGGTTGAGGACTGCAATGGGATTTTCCCCAAGATGATTAGCAACTTTCTAAACAAACTTTGCTCTAGTTTTCTTTAATGTGCACAGTAGTACACTAAATGGAAATGGTTATAAAACCATGTATAAGTACATTGTTTAAATAATGGAGTTTTAGTTTCTAGTCCTGGTTTTTATTGAACATGCTTTGTTACCTATATGAATGCCCAGAAGAATTTATATTTTTATGGCTTTTCATTCAGTCTGCTAACATTTAAAAAGTTAGACATCCTCTGTTAGAACTGTCTCTCGTTTTGCAAACACTGTAATGGAAATAAAACATTTAATCAGCAGCATTTAATGTTCATAGGCCCAATTTCCACCCATTTAAATGTGGGTGATCTGCCTTTTCTTCTGCTGGAGCAGGGTGTCACATTGTGTTCCCAATCTTTCCCTGAGTATTCCCGTATTCCTTCCAGGGGACTTCCTTCATGGTGACACCAGGGAAGCAGATTCCTCAATCAATCTCCCCCCTCCCCCCATAGGGTTTCTCTGTGTAACAGCCTTAGTTGTCCTGGAACTCACTTTGTAGACCAGGATGACCTCGAACTCCGCCTGGCTCTCCCTCCAGAGTGCTGGGATTAAAGGTGTGCACCACCACTACCCGGCTTCACCCAATCTTATATTCATTAATGGAAAACGTTTTTTCCTAATTCAAACCAGATTTGACTGATCTCAGAATAAAATTTTTCATTGTAAAGGTGTTTATTTTAAAACAAAATAAAACAAAAGAAGTATTGGTGGTCACTATCCCAAACCCTCACTTTACCCCCTCAGGCTCATCAAAAAGCTTTGGCATATGATACACTTTTAAATAAATACTTAAGTGGATGAGTCAATCAGTTGTAATAAGCATCAACTTCTTTAGTGCTGGTGTATGAAGTAAATTGATATTGGTATATAAGTTACTTACGTCACAGGTAGAATAACATCTGTTTAGTTTAGAAACTGAACCATCATTGATTTGTGTGTTTCAGGGTGGATTCATGCTGTGCTCACTTCTCAGGATTGTATGGCTTTTGGGGGTAACTTTCTACACAATCTCAACATTGGCATGCAGCTCAGGTTTGTGTGTCACTAATATTGAAAGGATCTTTTGTTCTTAATTGTAACATTTTTGCATTTTTGCTTGTTTCCTATAAAAAAACTACATTTTTTTTGAGATCCTGTGAAGATAGGCCTTGAGGAATGAATGATTAGGATTGGGTATTTGTTTGTTTGTTTTTTGGGAAACAGAGTTTCTCTGTGTAACAGCTCTGGCTGGTCCTGGAACTCATTCTGTAGACCAGGCTAACCTCAAACTCAGAGATCCGCCTGCCTTTGCCTCCTGAGAGCTGGGATTCAAGGTGTGTGCTACTACTACCTGGCTAGGAATGGGAACTTTTTTAACAAAAAATATTTTTTAAAGATTATTTGGAGGATCTTTTCAAATCTAAAGTAAAATAGATAACTTGTTCAATCTGATGATACCTCCTGCATACCAAATTTTTATAAAATGTTTATGCCTTTTTTTAGTCTATAAACGTGATTATGAGTTAAATTAATTAGATTCAGGTATAACCTTTGGGGCTGGAAAAATCCTTGAGTCAGGATTGCTATCAGAATGCTTTTGAATTTTGTTGTAGGGCAGTTCTTCCCCTTTTGATGATATCTGGCCTTTGCCAGCTTTGTTCCTTTACTGTACCTAGAAAGGATTAGGGTCAGTCACATCACAGGTCTGCTTCCTGATGGACCCTGCATGAGGACTGAGAAAAGGGAAATGCCTTTTGGGAGGCCGAGTATCATTGGTATTCCCCCAAATGTGGTGAGTTTTGTAACTCTGCGTGTGCATGCCTGAATGCTTCGTCCTTGCAGTTAGAAAAGGAGGTGGTCAGGCGGATCTCTGTGAGTTCGAGGCCAGCCTACAAGAGCTAGTTCCAGGACAGAAACCAAAAGCTACGGAGAAACCCTGTCTTGAAAAATTCAAAATAATAATAATAATAGAAAAGGAGGTGGTGATTCTTACAGAGCATGGGGCTATGGGAGGTTGTGTGCCTGCCAAATATAAGTTTTAATCTTTTTGTGCCTTAGCTATTTCTGGAAAAGAGATGGCCTCTTCTACATGTGTTGTTAGGACTCTGACAGAAGACCAATATTGTGCAAACTGTGGTCCCTCTCTTTATACCTTGACTGGTGTCAAGTATTGATCTGGAATGCTCTGTAGAGCCTAAAGAGAACATTCATGGGTGTTGGTAGTGTTGTTCAACATATGGAACTGATCTTTAAATCTACTATTTTATTAGTGGAACCCTCATATGATCCTTTTTTGTTAAAATTAGGATACAAATCCCAAGAAGTGTTCTTTTACAGTACCCAATGTAATTCTTAAGTAGACTAGTAAATTTATTAAGGTCAGGACCAGAACTTGCATAAGATCACAGTTCAGTGTTATCAAAAGGTAGTGTTGTTAAGGAAACATATTTATCATGGCCTGTTTATTTTCAGTTGAGGACATTTATTTAACTTCGAAATGCTAATATTAATATTAACTGTTCTTCAAATTTTATTAATCTAGGTGTTATGAGATGGAGAAAAGACTAAAAACACCAGATCTTTTCAAATTCCCTTTCTTTGAAGCCATATGCTGGTTTGTAGCCAAAAGTTTGCTGGAAACCCTGAAAGGTAATTTGTACACTCTGTTGTGTGATAAGATGTGTGTTTGCAAATTCCTTCAGGGACCCTTTGCTAGATTTCACCCTCACTTTTTTTTTTTAAAGATTTATTTATTTATTATGTATACAGTGTTTTACTGCATGTATGCCTGCACACCAGAAGAGGGCACCAGACCTCATTACAGGTGATGTGAGCCACCATGTGGTTGCTGGGAATTGAACTCAGGACCTCTGGAAGAGCAGCCAGTACTCTTAACCTCTGAGTCATCTCTCCAGCCCTGTCACCCTCACTTTTAAAATTATTTTATTTTTAATTATGTGAATGTATGTTGGGAGTTGTCCATGTGAGCACAGTGCTGGGAACTCAGGTCCTCTGCAAGAACAGTAGATGCTCTTAACTTTTTGAGCCATCTCTCCAGTCTGGCTTCCCTCTCTTTAAAAAAGTATGTATTTCTTTCCCCTGCTAAGAATATTTTTAGCAGTTAGAGCAGTGGTTCTCAACCTGCTATGACCCTTTAATACAGTTAGTTCCTCATGCTGTGGAGATCCCCAACCATAAAATTATTTATTTCATTGCTACTTCATAACTGTAATTTTGCTGTTATGACTCATAATGTAGATATCGAGTATGTGACCCCAAAGGGAATCATGATCCTGAGGTTGAGAACCACTGAGTTAGAGTATCTGGTCTATAGCGATCCCCTCCTTATTCTTAGAAATCAGGTACCCAAATACTGAAAAACAGTCATTTCATTTAATAAGAGTGAATGGCCTGCACACACACATATACACACACACACACACTCTCTCTCTCTCTCTCTCTGTCTTGCTCTCAAAAATGTAGCTTGTGTCACAGACAGACTACTACCTAACACTTGTCCTGAAATACTTGCTTAAAAATGTAGAGTGGTGTGGGATGGGCATAGTGATACATGCCTTTAACCTCAGTACTCACAAGGCAGAGGTAGGCAGACACCTTAGTTGAAGTCAGCCTGGTGTACATAATGAGTCCTAGGCCAGCTGAGGTTATGTAGTGAGGACCCCCCCCCCATCTCAGTACACTTTAAAAAAGAAAATAGGGAAACAATTTGTGTGTTCTGAATCATTGGATGTTTGTTCCATCATTTGAATATGACCATTATGCGACAGTTTAATTCACCTGTTAGCATACAGTCCCAATTGAAGAAAAACATTTTTAGCTTGGCCTGGAGGCACAGACCTATAATTCCACTCAGCTATTTGAGAGTCTATGACAGGAGGATTATAAATTCAAGACCAGGTTGGGAAACTTGATGAGACTTTGTCTCAAAGTAAGAGGCCTGGAGATAATGTAGCCCATTGATAAGCAGGCATGAGGCCCTAGACTCAATTTCTACTACCATACGAAAAAAAAAAATGGTTTTAAAGAACCCAGTTATATTTATACTTGGAAATATTTTTTACATGGTACAATTTGATAATTTTGTATTTTGACTTATGTTGGACCAGTCAAGTTGGAGATTAAATGGAACTTTATCCATAATCTGCTTTTCATTCTCTGTGCTAGTAAGAATATAATTTGTTTTGTTTTATTCTAATTAGTTTGCAAATGGTGATACTCTTTATAAATTTTTTTTTAATTTTATGTATATGAGTGTTTGTCTCTATGTATGTGTGTACCTGGTAAGAGAAGGGGACATGAGATTGCTCAGAACTTATAGGAGTTACAGGTAGTTATGGGCCGCTATCTTAGGGTTTCTACTGCTGTGAAGAGACATCATGACCACCAGCAACTCTTTTTTTTTTTTTTTAATTTATTAAAGATTTCTGTCTCTTCCCCACCTCCGCCTCCTCTTTCCCTCCCCCTCCCCCAATCCGACCACCAGCAACTCTTATGAGGACAACAAACATTAAATTGGGGCTGGCTTGCAGTTTAGAGATTTAGTCTATTATTGTTATGGTGGGAAGCATGAAGGCATACAGACAGACATGGGGCTGGAAAGGTAGCTGAAAGTTCTGGATCTATAGGTAGTAGGAAGAGAGAGACCCTGAGCCTGGCTTGCTTCTGAAACCTTCAAGTCCACCCCCAAAGGTACACTTCCTCCAACAAGGCCACACCTCCTAATAGTATCACTCCCTATCAGCAGCCTATGGGAGTCACTTTCATTCACACCACCACAGCCTCCCTGTGGGTAATAGGAAATAAATCTGGGTCCTCTGCAACAACAGCAAGTGCTATTAAACTGTTTTACCATCTCTAGTCCCAAATGATAATACTGTTACAGTTAACTCTCAGATAGATGTACAGTGGTCTAAAATCTAGACATTTATTTCTTTATATATTTAACAGTTATATAAGAAGAAAAGTTGGAATGAAAAAAGTAACAAACTAAAGGTAATTTGTAGTATAGTGTATGTGTACACACACACACGTGCAGTAAAAGTCTGGGGTCATTTCCTTCCAAATTTAAAGGGGGGGGGGCAGCAAGATAGCTCAGTGTTAAGGTGCTTGCTCTAAGCTTGACCACCTAAATTTGAACACTGAACCACATAGGAGTTGAAAGGAGGGAACCAATTCTGTGTTTGTCCTCTCAGCTTGCACACATACAAAATGATGAAAAAGAATGAAACCATTATAAAGACACCACCTTACTTCAGATGGAAAGGTGAGAACAGTGAGTCCTTGTGTCAGGAGAGAGGCTGTGGCAGTTTTAGGAGTATGTGTGTAATAGGTTAGGGTCTCTCAGATGAGGAAGACCGTACAGGAATAACCTGTGCTCTAGAAATGAGTCTTTAGTGTGAATCTCTGACTTTATGGAGTATTATTCTTGGCTAAAGGGATGGCTGTGAATTGCGCCCATTTCTCAGTGACCAGGTTGTTGTTGTTGTTGATTTTTCCCTTGAACATAGTCTCCAAGTTCAAGTCTAGAACAGCAGGAACATGTATTATACACTTGTAAAAGTAGCTGTAAGTGTCTTTGTTTTAGAAATAAAATTTAATTCCTGAACTCTCCAGTTAAGAACTGAAGTTCTACATTTGGTTGGTAGTTCTTTTTCTTGCCACTTTTCTCTAACTCTGACTCAAGGACATAAAGTTTATATCATCTGGTTAGCTAGATGAAGCTCTACTACTTCATATTCATTCTGTTTCTGTCTTCTCCCATCCCCACACTTCCTTTCTACTCAGAAGTCTAGAAGCCTTTTAGAACAAAATAGAAGTTTATCTGAAATAGAAAATACTGTTGCTCATTAAGTTGTAGCACCAATTTACTCTTAGAAATAACTAGTATTTTATCACATCATGTAAAAAAAGGTTCAGAAATACTGAGGTCTATGGCATTCATTATTGAGTGGTTTTTTTTTTGTTTTTTTTTTTTTTTTTTTTTTTTGTTTTTCGAGACAGGGTTTCTCTGTGGTTTTGGAGCCTGTCCTGGAACTAGCTCTCGTAGACCAGGCTGGTTTCGAACTCACAGAGATCGCCTGCCTCTGAGGTTTTTTTTTTTTCCTTTCCCTTTTCTTACTTTTTTAGACAGGGTGAGTCTGACCCAAAACTCACTATGTAGACTAGGCTGGCTCAAACTTAAGAGATTAGCTTGACTCTGCCTTCCCAGTGCTGGAATTAAAAGCATGTATCACCACACCTGGTCACCACTGAGTTTGCTGAAGAATGATCATGGAGCGTCTGAGTCTTGTCTTCTTTAATGTCTTTTGAAGTTTTGTAAACTTTGCACTTGTGTATCTTGATAGATTTATTCCTAGGTACTTTGTATTTTAGTGCTTTTATAAATATAGCATACTATTTTATAATATTATTCCCATGGTGGAGTCATGTAAAGTTGTTTCCATATTTCAATATGGTCAAATACTGGCAATGGCAACTCCATATGGCTCAGCCTAATAGTAGTGGTAGGGACAAACCCAGGACCTTGTGTACGAGGCAAATGTTCTACCACTAAGCTACAATCTCAGTCCTGAAACAGGATTTTTTGTTGTTGTTGTTGGATTGTTTTGATTTTTGATGCAGGATTTCTCTGTGTCACTGTAACTGTCCTGGAATTAGCTCTATAAACCAGACTGTCCTTAAATTCAGAGAGATCTGTCTGACTCTTGTCTCCCAAGTGCTGGGATTAAAGGCATGCGCCACCACTGTCCAGCTAAGCAGGCATTTTTCAAAGCATCAATTAAGTTGTTTTTTTTAACTTGAGTAGCAATTACCTGAGTAACAGCCTTCTTTAAACTAGGTACATAGATGTATATATGTTGGCCATCATCATAGGCATTCATCCAAGAAAATCTTGGTACCACCCCTAGAGTATAATTAAGTTCCATCTGCCTCCTCTTCTGTAGTTAACTACTGTCTTCACTTCTGCAATAATCCTTTTCTTTAGTTTCATCACCCATGTTTTGAATGGCAGTAATATTTTCTATTTGTAAATTTCATATAATTTCAAACTGATACTATGGCCTTTAAAATTGTTTTATCTACTTATTTTGGTGTGGGAAGGGTGTGGGTCTGCCATACATGTGTGTCTTTATGTCTGAATGTTTGTATATGCACACATGTGTCTTCAGAAGCCAGAAAAGGGCATCAGATCCCTTGTTGCTGGAGTTAGAGGTAGTTCTGAGTCATCTGATGTAGTACTGAGAATTGAACCCAGTCCTGTAAGAGTAACAAGTGCGCTTAACTGCTAGGCTATCTCTCTGGCCCCAACGATTTTTAAAAAATCTTTTAGTTTATATGTTGCTTAGCGCCTGTAATTTAAAATTTCTAATCATTTTTTATCTGTTGCTGTTATCTATGGTGTTGATTTCTAGCTTAATTGCGCTTTTGAGCATCTAAGTGATTAAGATCATTGGGATTTGTTGAGGCCTCGTTATGGTCCCTGCAGTGCAGATGCTTTTTGTAAATGTAATGACTATGTCTGAAAAAAAGTGCACTTTGCAATTTCTAGGTGCAGTATCCTATTTATGACTATTGAACCAAATTTTATATTGCTTGAATTGAATTATCTACCTATTTTTTCAGTCTACTCTATGTTTACTATTTTTGTTAGAAATATCCCACTGTAATTGTGAAATTGCTTATTGTATTTTGTTTTTTCTTTTTTTTATATTTCAGGCTTGAAATTTTAAATGTTTTCCTAGTGAATTGAGTTTTTGAACATGTTGAAATGATGCTTTATTAATGATGACCATATTACTACAGCTATCTCAACTTTATTTTCAAAACTTAACATCGTTTTCATACTGTTTTATTTTAAACTTTTCTGTATTTTTATTTGTTTAAAAAAGCATTTAGTGTCATTACATTTAATGTAGTTCAATTTCTTTTTCTTTCTTGCCTTTTGAATTGATTATTTCCTGTCCTGTTTTGGGTACTGTTAAGTTTGATACTCAAAATATCCTTTTATAAACTTTAGGACATTTCCTTCCCTCCCTTACTTCATCCCAACAGAACTGAAAGAAGATGGGTTCCAGCCTCAAACCTACTTAGTACAGGGAGTGAAAGCACTGCATACTGCTTTAAAAGTATGGATGAAAAAAGAAGTAAGTTGTTTTTGCTGGGTTTGTTTGTTGGTTTGTTTTTTTTTTTTTTTTTTTTTTGTGGCAAGTCATGAAAATGGTCCTTTTATTGTGGGCAGCATTCACATGCTAGTTGTAAAAGGAATGAAATTGTATTTTATATACAGTTTGTACTCTCTGTCATACTATACACAGATGTATTGATTCTGGTTAGAGAATAAAAAGCTTTGGTTTTCTTTATTTTTGAAAAAGCAAAATGCAAGTATATTTATGATTCTAAGAAACAAGCAGGCTGATAGAGTAACAACAAGCCATGTTGAGCTCTTAGCATGTCAAGCACTGTGCTTTGTCTTTACATGTGTGACCTCATTTAGTCTTTTACAGTTGCTGTGTGGGGTCTGGGTGCTGAGGTGTCCCCATTTAAGTAACTTTCCCAAGAGAACTTGGAGACTGGCGTTTCCTGTCCTGACCACCCAGTCCCAAATAACTGACTCAGAGGCTGAATATGAATCATAAATATTTGGCTGATAGCTCAGGCTAACTAACTGTTACATTAAATGTAACTTTAAAAGTTAACCCATATTTCTATCTGTGCTTTGCCACGTGACTCATGGTTAGGGTTATCATGGTTTGTTACCACATTTTTACATGTCCTGCTTGCTCAGCGGCTAGCTGGCGTCTCTCCTGACTGCCCTTCTTCTTCCCATCTTTCTCAGTTTGACTTTCCTGCCTCACTTCCTGCCCAATTACTGTCCTGTCAGCTTTTTATTAGCTGACATATTCATATCCATAGTGTAGAAAAGGATTGTTGCACAGTAAGAACTTGTGAGGCTAGGATAAAAAGTCCTGCTCTTTGCCACTAGTAGGTTTATAAGAAAATGAAAGAAAGGAAGGGGCAAGAATAGTTTTCAGTTATCCCAGGCTTTTTCTGAGAGTTCATCCAAATCTGCATTTGGAGTTAAGTGTTTACTTTTACTTCCCTTCTGCTTCTGTAGCATGTTCTTACGTACTTAGGCTTAAAACTAATGTGTATAATGAATGTATGTTTTCTTCACTAAGCTTTTGAACTCTTATTTCAACTCCATGGAGCTTCACACATGATCTTAAATAATATGATTGATAAATATAAGTGCTGATGATTTCCAGATTTGCTTGCTATCCATTTAAAATAAAATTCTTGCTATTAAGGGAAATGAGGAGAGCCAATGAGAAACTTAATGTCTATAAAGCACCTTCTGTATAAGCCTGAGAACAGGGGACCAATGTAAAGGTCAAAGGAAACTCCACAAAGTTCATGTGCCTGTCTCTGTCTGTCTGTCTGTCTGTCTGTCTGTCTGTCTCTTTCTCTCTTCCTAATAATAATAATAATATAAATTTTAAAAGGAAATACTGGGAAACAATAAGTACTAGCCTATACTCCAGGAAATTTCATTTAAGGATTTTAATTTAGGATTAGTGCTACAAATCCATTAGGGCAAGGTGCCATAGAAACATAAAGGAAAGTTAAAAACATGCCTTCCACTGTCAGATTTTATCATGTGTGTGAGGTGGAAAAGCATAAGTTAACAGCTGTGTGGCATGATGAAATGTAAACTGTAGAAATTGTGTGCCTTTGTCCCTTTGTCTCCTGGTAGAGGCTGTAGATGGGTGCTTCATATGTGTGTTAGCATTGCCTTGAGAACGTTTTGAAAATAAAATCCCTGTATCTTGCTTGGGATTTTGGTTTTAATAGCCCTTGATTAGAATTGATCCTAAAAACATCTTACATGATTTCTGTACATAGTTAGTTTTTATTACAAGTATTATTAAGTAAAGTGTGTTTCAAAACATTTCTACATTTTTAGTAACTTTGTTCAAAGATAAGAGGCAGTTCAGTATACTGGTTAAAATTTTGGGTTCTGGAGTCAGATATTCAGAATCAAATCTCATCTCTGCTAGTAGTAAGCTGTTTCATTGTGGATATATTACATAAGGTCAGTGTCTCAGTTATGATGGCAATACTCATCATAACCTGTAAAAGGTTGAGCATCTCCAATCTGAAATCTGAAGTGCCCCCAAATCTAAAACATGACTAATCCTAAGTATCTCAGATGAGGAATATCCAGCTTGAAGTATCCATGTCACCCTGATAATGAGGGTGAGTTCATGCTTACCAAGTGCACTTAACAGTATCAGGATACAGAATTAACACTATTGCACGTTATTGTTGCTAACTAGTTTCTGCAAGTTATACTAAAAACAATTCAGTACCGAAAACAAAATAATAATTCAGTAATAAAGCAAAAATGAAACTAGTTTGTGTCCAAAAATCAAATGTCCTTAGATACAGAGAGAAATAATTTGTAAATAGACATAAAAATAATGGTACTAGTTTGTAGTTAGTAGATATGCTCACTTACTAATTTATTTCTTGTTTCTGTTAGTGGCATTTTCTTCACTTGCTTTTGACTATCGAACTTTTAACTCAAATTTATTCAAAGTATACGTTCCATGAAAAACAGGGATTACTTAATGCCAATGTTCCCTACAAAAATCCTTATGCATTTTGAATTAAATGTTAGGCTTAATTTCTTTATTAATAGTTGTACTTAGGATCACAGTGGGATTTGAGGTGTAGAATGCATTATAAAATAAGATTCACTGTGAGACAAATAAGAGGATTTTATTTGATATGTGGATCTTCTTAGGTGACTATCTACCAAGTACATAAACTCTTGATAATGGCTTAATATTATCAGCAGGTCTTTAAAATATAGAGAACTTTATGAAATAAGTTGGGCTTTAAATTTTAAGTGACTTTGGTTTTCTTATTTTTATTACTCCGAATACAGCTTGTATCTGAACATGCCTTTGAAATTCCAGACAATGTTAGACCTGGACATCTTATTAAGGAACTTTCTAAAGTAATTCGAGCAATAGAGGTAAGAAGTTATCATTAAATGTGTCTGCTTGCTATCTGCTTTGAGAAGCACATGGATCTGTCACCATGCTGTAAATATTGAAAGCACTTTCACACTGGTGAAAGAATACAGTGAGCTGAGTTAGCGTTTCAGATTATAGGCTTCTAATGTCTTACAAAAAAATATAAAGTGTTGCATAATAAAATATCAAAGCAGTAGTTCCAGTTACTGTAAATTCCTTAAGTTCATCCAAAAATTAAAGCAAAAGTCACAGTATGATGTTTAGATCTATTTAGTTTCAATTACCTAGAGATGAATGTAAGTGAAGTAGTTAGAGGAAGGGATAAAACAATAAGGGGAGTGTGGCTGGGTTCGAAAGAATATCAGGGACTCCCTTGACCAAAAAATACTGGAGCATTTTGAGAAGTCAGTGCCTTTGATAAAAGCCCATATATGAGGTGAAATGTTTTCATTTTTAAGAGCTGATGTCAGTATAGAAAAACGGGGGTTTTCATTAAAATAGTTCTTCTGGAAACTAACTTGCTTGTTTAGTGTTTAGTTTGAAATAAGAGGAAATTTACCGGTGGAATGGAGGCCACCTCGTAGATTACATTAGGTAATTTACATTTACACTTATTAATTTACGTAAGTCCTAATCTTACATTAGGACTGTAGAAAGGGAAGAGGAGCTGGAGACATGATTCAGCAGTAACAGGCTAGGTGCACAACCAGGATGTCAAGAATGGAAAGTAGTATACATCTAAGAAATATCAATCATGTCTTTTTGTTCTTGGTACCGGGAACTGAACCAGGGTCTTGTGCTTGTTAGGCAAGTTACCTCTACTACTGAACTAAAATCTCTAAACCTCTAAGGAAGAGCACTATGCTGGGTTTACTGTCAATGGATAGACTATTTCATGTATTTTCAGATGTAACAAAAATTTAATAAAGAGTGATAGTAATGGCATGTAAATGAGTTTTCTATCAAAAGTCTTATCAAATATATAAAATATATGACCTATTATCTGTGACATATGTGCATATATGTGTTTCATGCACAGTAAAACCAAATTGATAGTTTAGTAACACAAGTATCATTTCTGAAAATGTCAACTCCAATTTAATATTACAAATTTAAGATGAAAGTTTGGTGTGGTGGTACATGCTTGTAATCTTAGCACTTGGGAAGCTGAATCAGCTCCCCTCACCCCAAATCTTCTTCAGATAAAATTAGGAAATGCATTGTTCACAAAGTATATGAAGGAGAAGGGAATAAAAAGCTCAGGAAAGCTGAGGACTTGATTTAACTTCCTCTTAAATGATTGAATAGGATGTGTTTGTTTGTTAAAGTATTTTTATGGTTAATTGCTTAGTTAGGTATATGTACAGGAGCCTTGCCATAAAACATACTCTGAATTTGATTTTTATAGGAAGAAAATGGCAAACCAATTAAATCTCAGGGAATTCCTACTGTGTGTCCAGTTTCACGGCCTTCAAATGAAGCATCTTCACCATATCATTCCCGGCGAAAGATGAGGAAACTTCGAGATCATCATGTCAGAACTCCTTCTAACCTAGATATCCTTGAGCTCCATACAAGGGAAGTCCTCAGAAGATTAGAGATGTGTCCGTGGGAGGAGGCAAGTATATATCAGGATCCAAAAAGTGTTTGGATTGTACATACAACAATTCGGCTAGTTTCTACTGTGCATTTATAGAGACTAATATTTGTCTGTGGGAGGCCATGAGTCTCGTTTTCCTAGTCAGTGGTGTGGTGTTAAGATACCTAGAGTTCATTCATTTGCTGACATGTTCATTATTCAATAAATAAAATTAAATTTTTCTGGTTTCTGAAAAAGATGCCAGAGCAAACAAACTTGAGTCCCTACCCCCATGTAGGTTTTATCAAAATTTAAGTTGGAAGACGGAGACATAGATTAAAATGATATAATTTAAGGCTGGGCATGATGGCCCATTCCTATAATCCTAGCATTTGGGAGTCTGAGGCAAGGGGATTACTGCAAGTTAAGGCTACGCAGTGAAACCCTTTCTCAAACAAACTGCAGCAACAAAATACATGTTTCCAGTGCTAAGTATTTTGAGGGGACCCAGAACAAGGGTAGCAAGGAAGTAGAGGCTGGCTACTTTGCTTAGTGCCTTACAGGTGTTGATGTTTGAATTTATACTTAACTAACAAAAGAAGTCAAATGAAGGCCTGGCAGTGGTGGCACACTCCTTTAATCCCAGCACTCAAGTTCGAGGCCAGCCTGGTCTACAAGAGCTAGTTCCAGGTCAGGCTCCAAAGCTACAGAGAAACCGTGTCTCAAAAAAAGAAAAACAAAAAAGAAATCAAATGAAAACACAGCTTTGAATTAGTATTGCCAGGCAGTACAGTAAGTTGGACAAACACAGAACCGATAGAACCAGTCCAACTATCAAAATTGGCGTGGGGGTCACAGGAAAGGGTAGAAGGGGAGAGGGGGGAAGGTAGGGGAGCAGAGAAAAATGTATAGTGCAGTATAAAAAAACAAAGAATAAATCTATTTAAGTTGAAGTCCTGGTGTACTGGACAGAATCAGGAAGAGTTTGGGGTAGTGGCACCTCAATAAATCATGCTACTAAGTTTGTGATAAAATCTGCATCACCCTTAATTTTATATCTTAAGGATTGACATAGGTAATATAAAGTAAGATAGAGGTATTGCTGACTTTAAAATACTAAAAGAAGTTACATAGTCATTATAATTTTATATGTTCTATTTTATATGTACTATTATGCTGTTTTGAGATACTGAACCTACTTAACCCATAGTTATTTTGAAAAGCTTATAATAAGTTCTATTAATAAGGAGAAGAAGATCTCAAAGAGAATCTTTTATATGTTAAAAAGAAAACAGCTCCTATCATGTCTTTTAATAAATGATGGCTCTTGTGCCTTGTGGAGGTAGACAGTCTTGGGAAGGAATGAGGTCCAGGTTAGGGTGAGTGAGAGAGCCACACAGCTGGGCTTCATCAAGAAAAAAGTGATACTTAGCCTAAAGCCATTTGACTCCAGTAAGAAAGGCCTGTGTTTGGATTTTCTTTATGCAGATTTTACATCTTATATTAGAAAATTATTTTATTGCTAATGGCTCTACTGAAAGATAAGCAATTTGTATGTGTTGGAATGAGGAACTCTAGATTCTGGGTCATTGAGATCTCTCCAAGTCTAGACGGCTGCCCATCCCTCTACAAGGCAAGACCATGGAAGGAGGAGCAGTATGCAGTCTTTTCAGTTGATCAGGACTTTCTGAAGGTGGAGAGTAAATCAGTTTTGCTTTGTACTTTTAAGGACATACTGAATGGAAAATTCAACAAACATCTCCAGCCATCTTCTACAGTACCTGAATGGAGAGCAAAAGAGAATGATCTACGATTACTGCTTACAAATGGAAGAATAATTAAGTACGTAAAGTAGATCAAACTACCAGATGAATTTTTAGTGAATCTCACTTAATCACTCTACATTATTGGACAGCCAATTGTATTAGGTGAAAGGGTCTCAATTCTCTACTGTGTCTGAATGAATGGAGGGGAAGGGAACACAGAGCCTTATGCTATTTCTGATGCAATTTTTCCTTCTATTGTATAGAGATGAGAGACAGCTGTTTGCAGATCGGAGTCTTTATACAGCAGATAGTGAAAATGAAGAAGACAAGAAACCAACAAAGAAGGCAAACGTAAAGACAGAGAGCTCAGGAAGAGAGGGGGCAGAAAGTGAAGGATCTCCAAAACCACTAAACAGTATGTTTTTCATTCTCCCACTAATGTGGTAATGGGCAACTCACTGGTGTTTGAATTGTTGTAGGATTGAAAACATTTGCATTTATAACACTGTTGGAAAATCTGAAGTATTTTTAAATAGGTCATCGATCATCAAAGTGCTGAATATGAATGCCAAATAAGGTGCGGTAGCCAGGGGCAGATTACCAGTGAAGGAGTATGTGATGGTCAGCAAGACCCAGATAGCTTCCCTGTCTTTAAAAAGCTCATATACTTTATGGCTTCTACTCCCCAAAGTGAGTTTCAAGTTTAACTTCATTTCACATACGGCTTTTGCTAACACGTCTTTGGTTCTCATAATTAAGAGACATTTGGTTGGGTGATCTGCAGCTAGTGGGAATCCAAGTAGTGTGGTGCTATTTGATTGACTCTTGACAGGCAGCTCCTTCTGGTATGTTAATTGGTTATCATCAAGTGAAGTGATAATAGGAATATCAGACACTGTAGTAATATCATCTTCTCCTTGAAGTTTTTCTTTGAGTAAATCTTAATTCCCAGACAGTTTTCAAGAACAGCATATACCTTTTCTTTTAAAAAGTAATTAAAAACAGTATTTTTGGACGAGTGTTCTGCATAATGAATACTATTGGATTCATTTTGAATATCTGTTTCCACTAGTTCCCAGTAAGTCTGGTCCTCTGTGGTTGGTAACTGTCTTTGTTCACATGTCAGGGCAAGACAGTGTATCACTGAGAACTGATGGGACAGTTGCTATGCAGCAGTACTTGTGGAAGAGAAAGGCCCAGATTATAAACTACTTGAACCCACAGTCCATGAATGCAGTGAGCCTTTGTGTTCTCTAAAGAAAACCAAGGGAAAGTCAGAAGCAGCTTGTAGTTCATTTTAGTTTTAATGCTTTGTTTTGTTTTTCCTGGAAAGAAATATCACAGATATTTTAAGGATATACTTCAGTCAGTGTACATCTTGGTCAGTTAGAGAGGAAAAGCAGTGAGAAAGGGGAGATACTGTGGGAGATGGAAAGACATCTTGAAACTGGGTGGACATTAGAGATCATCTTTTCTCCTTGCCCCAAAGTTTGAATGACTGATTCTTGTCCTTTCTTTTCTTTACAAATTCTTCTTCAGGAAGTTTTACAAGTGTGAAATCAGAACTCAGGAATAGAACATCAGAATATTCTGATGTTTCTGATTCAGAAGACTCTGGACCTGATTGCACTGCACTGGTATGCTCAGAACCCCAAGCTTTATGTGTCATTTGGTGGGTTGTTGAACACCCATGTAGGAGAAGGTTGATAACAGATTTCCCAAAGCTTATCTCTGGGCTATGCAGCACATAGTCTCCCATAGTGTTACTGTGTGTATACACCATCATGTGCCCGGTCACATTCATAAGCAATTTTTGTTGGGTTCTGGTAAGGGTGGAGGCAGAGATTCATCTGCTTACACTGAGCTCTTGTGTGGTTTATGTTCTCATAGGTTATATTTTATTTTACCTTAAAATGTGTAACTGTGTATTTTGTATTCCATTAGTAGGTTACTATAGTTACTAGAAAGTTTTAGGTCTTGATGTGAAACAAAGAAGTAATTTTATAATTCATATTCTAACTTCTAAACATAAATTTCAATTAGTTTGTACAGTCTTGGTCAATTTCTTTTTAGCTTTGTTTCCATTTAATGATTTATTATTTCAGAAAATTAATTTTGCCACTGAAGATTCTGAAAGTTCAGGTGATGAAAAGAAACATGAAATAACATCAAACTTTAAGGAGGAATCCAATATAGTGAGGAACCTCCTTCAAAAGGGCCAGAAGCCATCTAGAAATGAAATTCCATTTAAAAGGTAGGCTTGTGGATGGTAGTAATTGTTTTGTATTGTGATGTAAATGCTGTGAAAACACCTTTAGTTTTATGTTTTACTGAATATTTAATCAGAAGAAATACACTGTTATGTTTTGGATCACCTGCTCCTTAGGGAATGTCCTACCTCGACGAGCACAGAGGAAGAAGCTATTCAGGGCATGCTGTCTATGGCAGGGTTGCACTACTCCACGTGTTTACAGAGGCAGATACAAAGCACAGACTGCAGCGGTGAGAAGAACTCTCTCCAGGATCCCAGCAGCTGCCACAGCAGTAACCCTGAGCTTAGGCAGTTGTATCGCTGTGATAAACCGGTGGAATTTGGTAAGAAACACAAATATCAGTCTCTAAAAAGTAATATATGACTCCCAGTTTAATAGTGCTGTGATCCTAGTTGAGGTTAGAGATTATATGAATAAGGGCTGTTTACCATTAAGAAATGCTTTTTTATATAGTCATGTAAGATGCAAGCATAAGCACTCAAAATGTGGGTCAGCAAGGTGCCTCAGTGGGCTTGCTGCCAATCCCCAGGACCCACATAGTCGAAAGAGAGAAACAGTTCCTACAAGTTGTTGCCTGACCCCCACACAACAATTAATTAAAATGTAATTCAATGTTAAAACTCAAAATGTAAACGACACGGGGCTGAGAATTGTGTCCACGGGCGTACTGCTGTCGTCTTGCAAAGATAGTCTTGTTTTCCTGTCACCATCTGTAAGAGCTCCCAGAATGGAAATGTTGTAATTGGTCTGCAGAATCAGTCCATTTTCCTTTTAGGAGAGGAGAAATGAGTTTTGCATAGTTTCTTTCTGGCTGAGACTGCTTTCTCAAACTCTTTGAAAAGGAAGTAACAGAAACAGCGTGTCAGTAATGCCACCTAGTGTTTCTCCCCTGTGCTTTCAGAGAGAAAAACATTATTTCCCCAGAATCTTAGGATTGAGAAAAGGGCATGTAGCAGTGTGTTCAGTCCCAAATAAATAGGGTCATCTCTGCACCAGGACCTTGACCTCCATTTTATATGAAAAGGAAATATGATTTGATATGGTTAATTTAATTTTACACACTTCACACAGGTATTACTCAAACCTGTTGAAATTTGAACCCAGGATCACTTGATCCCCAAATCTTTGCATAGTGTATAAGAGCAAACTGAACTTTGGAATGCTTTAATAGCTTGTCTAAAGTTGCATTGGTATTTGGAAGAACTCAAATTTAAATCTGTGTTTGCCTGCCATTCTCTGCTCCATTTTGCCTTCCTATAATCTGTTTGGTCCCTTAATACAGGGAAATATATACCTTTGTCCTGATGGAAAATGTCATTTTAGAGACGTGTATTGCATCAACAATATATGGCCATAGTGCTTGACTATAGGTCTTCTAGCATCTAGCACTAGCACAAAGCCTATCATATAAAGACAGTTTGAAGAAAACTGAAAGAAATAGCAAGTTTGGTTGAAAGTTGCTAACTGTGGGATTTTTGTTTGTTTTAAGGAGTCTAGTAAAAGAAAAGGTATGTGAATAAATAGTTAATATATAAATGAAATGTCAGCATACATTTGCTTTCAGTTGTGAGTACTGGGTTAGTTTTAAGATAAGTTTGTGCAAAGATAACTTAATCCAAACCACTTTCTAGGATACCATGACAAGACTGCAGATCAAGATTTGAGGACTTCTTCCTGGACTAAACAGTTTGATAGGACTTCCAGATTTAATCCTCAGGTATTTTTCAAATGGGAATATAAAGAAGAGATTTAAGATGTTCAATATTGTTTTTGCTTTTTGTGTAAAACTTCATGTGTCTATTCAGTTCCTTTCTCTTTTGATGTCACTCATGACCTCAGTTAATTTCAGGACTTAAGGAAATCTTTACAAATTGACCTAATTATTTTAAGTATTATTTAAGTACTCAAAGAGTACTTCTAGTTAAAAGAAAAATCTGGTTTAGGCCTGAATATTGGAATTTTTCTAGCAAACAAAGATAGTAGAGATGAACCTATACTAGCTGTGTTTGAAAAAGGGTAATAATGGGAGCCAGCAAGAAGGTTCAGCTGCTCAAGGTGCCTGCTACTAGGCCTAATGGCTTGTGTATTCCTGGAACCTACATAGTGGAAAGAGAACTCTAAAAGATAGCACATTGCATTGAGAACCATGATGAGCCAAGGAAACTGTGGGTTCATTGCTTCTGTTTCAGTTTTCCTCCCAATTCTGGGATAGAAGGCAGCACTTCTTGTTTGATCTTGACCTAATGAACTTCAAAACTCAAGTAATAAGTAAGAACTAATCTTCCAAACCTTTAAGTCTCTTATGGACTGAACTGACCATCATGAAGGGTAGGTACTGTCAAGCACTGATTAAGAGCACTTGCCACTAAGACTGATGGTCTGACCTTGATACCTGGTACCCACAATGATGGAAGGAGAGAAACAATTCCCATAAGTTGTCCTCTGGCCCCCACACAAGCATCCTGATGTATGGACAGGCATTGCACATGTGTGCACACACTCACACACACTCTTTACATCTATGAAACATAATATAGAAGGAAAAAAAAACAAAATTTAGTAGTTCATTTCCTCATCTTTGTTGATCTTGCTAATACAAAGAGCAAAATACCTCATTTATCTGAAACTTGAAAAATGTAACTACATTCCTTTCTCTCCTTCTTTAGGACTTAAGTAGAAGCCAGAAATACATCAAAAAGGAAATCTCTTCAGAAATCAGTCAGAAGGCACAAAGCAGGCATTGTGTGGACAGCAGTAACTCAAGCATTCAAAATGGAAAGTGCATGCTGAATCCCAGCTTGGTTTCAGGGCCATGCCAAATAGCTAATGGCAGTCTAAGTCCAGAAAGGCCTATTGGTGAAACTTCTTTTTCAGTGCCCCTTCACCCCACCAAGAGACCTGCATCAAACCCACCACCTATCAGCAACCAGGCAACAAAAGGTAACTTTTGTACATTAGCAGGTTAGGTATCTTTGTGACTGTGTATAAAGGTGAAAGGGCCGTTTGACTCCCAAAAGGGTTGTGACCCAAGGGTTGAGAATTGCTGCTGTGTACTCATCATCTCTTCCATTATGAACAGCAGCGTAATAGCAGTGGGCATGAGCTACTATAGTAACAATGAGAGGGTACTTAAGCTTTCTGAGGCTCAGGAGGAAGTAGGGCCTTAAAAAGAATGGGTTTACTAGGCTGAGTTAAGAGACAAGTGACAGAAGAAATAGCAATGAAAACAGAAGAGAGCATGACCTGAGGCACAGAAGAGCAGTGGTTCCTGGGGAAGGCATTAAGTTGTGGTGTACTTTGTTGCTGAAGCATAGTTTAGGAGGACAATGCCTTTCTATTTTGTGTGATAATGTGGAAGGTTTTGTTTGTGAGTTCAAAGAAACCCTATCTCGCAAAAAGTCCAAAAACAAACAGAGTCCACTGGCCTCTGCCTCCCAAGAAAGGTGTACACCGCCACCACCCAGCATGGAAAGATTTTTAAGATATGAAGTCCAGAGATGTGACTACTTTTGGAACACGCAACAAAACTTCTGTGAAGCTCTCCCTTTTAAGTCTTCTAGGTGTTATATGCCAAACATACTTTTTGAGAGTATTAACATTGTTGTTGGTGTTTTATAGGTAAACGTCCAAAAAAAGGAATGGCAACAGCCAAACAACGTCTTGGGAAAATCCTTAAATTGAACAGAAATGGCCATGCACGTTTCTTTGTGTGACAAAGCTGCTCTTGCAAAAGCCTTCCTTCTGGAGGCCAGTCTTGGGATGTGGAAGCCTGGCGTTTCCACCGTCCACCGTCCCCTGCCTGGAGCAGCTTGTGTGTACAGTAAGAATACTGCCTGAAGAACAGAATGGACCTGATGCTGCATCTTCACTGTGCCACACCCACTCAGCAATAACCCTTTGGACCTGGTCGGGAGAGGAAGAAGGAGGGTAGAACCTTAAAAAGAGGCCTTGAACTGGAAAGGGGTCTCTTGTCAGGGCTTGAATTTAAGTTTGTTGTTGGTAGTGTCTTGATTTATTTGCAGTAGTAGGATAAAGAATTATCAATAATTTATTTAACAGATTTTTTTTTTAAAGTTAACAGCTTTTAAATTCTTTCTTTTTTAAAGCTATTTATTTGGAAGATTTCTGGAGAAATATCTCACTAATTTAGATTTAAGAATGTGAAGGTTTTTAAATTATTTTTGATAGTGTGTGTGTTATGTGTGGGAAGAGCCACAGTAACAGTAGCTAGTCTGGACTCTTAAATTTGATATTCAGGTTAAAGTCTTAAACAGGGATTTGATGCATTAATTATTTTAAATTAAGATGTATATGAAATCATTTTATTTTATATATTTCATGTGTTTTTTATAAGCTATTAGCTTCGCTTTTGCTAACATCCAAGGTGCATACTGTTATCCAGGTTGATTCCCTTACAATCCCCACCTTCCCACTGCACCCTCCCCCGCAACATATTGAGATGACCCAAGACTCTTCTCTTTGCAGGGAAACACCTTCATAGCCAATGTTTAAGAACCACATAAAAGAGTCCTCATTTCTCGTTTCTTTTGACATTGTGGTTTTCTTCTACATGTAAAAAAACAGGCTTGTTTCATTTTCATTTCTCCTGATGATATCTGGGTCCCAAAGAGAACAGCTTTAATATCTTTTTCCTATGGGGAAAGTATATAAGTTTGGTTAAAATGTCATGTTCGTAGTTTTTCCAAAAACCTTTATAATTACAGAGGGCCTTCTTCATACTGCTGGTGTTGGAAGAGCCAACATCTAACACAGGTTATATCTTCCCATGCTTTTATTAACTAGACATAATTTTTTAGAAATACAATTTGATTTAGGATGTTCAAATCTGCATAAAAGCCGTAATACAATAAGATTATACTATATTAAGTTGTATAGAAGCAAGCATGTTGGAATGGGGTGTGTGTGTATGTGCGTTTTACTTTTTAATTTTCTGAAGAATTATTTCAATACAGATTTGGAGTAAAATGGGTGCTTTTTGCAGTTTCTTCCATCTGTCTTGGCTAGTAGCATATGGAGGTTTAAGTGTTTGGTTGAATTTTAGTTAAAATATTCATTTATCTCTTTTATGTACAACTTTTACTAAGTGCAAGTTCTCAGTTGCTTGTAATAGTTTTTAGTTTCCCTATTTTCCCTCATGGCATAAAAATAAATTAATACTGGGGGTCTGATAGTATCGTATTTTACAAATTCCTAAAAGACAATATAGGCAAATAATGTGAGATTTATTTTTATGGAGAAGTATGGCTGTATAATGGATTTGTCTTTTTCACTCAGCAAGGTAGCTAGACGTTTCCTTCTGCACTAAGCATTAAGTTGTAAGGAAAGAATTATGTACCATTATCTTTCATAGTTGCATTCAAAGCATATATTTCCAAAGAGAAATATTTCTTACTCTGTCTTTTACAATATTTCATGGGATAAAGAAGTTATGAGTTGATCTTTTTGTTCCAGATTGTCTGGACAAAAGTTTCGCTCTTATTTTGGGTGTCAGGTAGAAGGATTTTTACGAAATTGTTAGTATCTGTAGGAGCCTCCCTAGCCCCTGCCTGCACTATGCCATAACTAGTAGAGAGGAGAATGCAGTCCAGCTGAGGTTGTTCTCAAGATACCAAACTCTGGATTGACTGGTCCCTTGCCTTCTCACAGTATATCACTGTAATGTCTTCGTTTTCTGTTTTATTGTTAGGGCACACATTTTTTATTTGGGGTAAGAAATAAAAAGGATGATTTCTTTTTCCAGTTATAATGGGTTGGAATTTTTTTTACAACTCTTAAGTATTTTAACTATTTTTTGATCATAAAAATTAAAACAATTTATTTTTATGAATTAAAATTGTGGCCAGTATCCACCCTGTGAATTTAGGCTAATAAAACACTAATTTTGAGTTGCCACTATTTCAAATTTTTAAATAACAGTACTGTGAATTCATTTTTGATCATTTAAAACCCATAACTGAATAAATTACAAAACTTTTAGCAAATCTCTAATAAAGAATCCATATATCTTTTTCTGAGTTGAAAAATTTCAGCCACACAGCCAGTGACTTTTCTAGTGAAACCTCTTCTATAGTTCCCCAACTGTGATGTGTCCTTTTATCTCATAGAAATGGCAGGACTTTGAAGTGTGATTACTGCTGGGATCTGGGCTCTATAGTAATAGGTAGTCTCATCTATGAGCAGTATATCACAGCTTACGTAAGAAGACAGCAGTGATAGCATTTAGTTACTTATAAGTGTGTAAAATTGAGAACTAATGATCTAACATGTGCAGCTTTAATAGCAGTAGTGATCCTGTTTTAATTCAACTAAGTGACCCTTAACCTGGAATCTACTGTACTGTAATTCACAATATTATATAATATTATGCTCTCCAATACTGGTAAATGATTAAGAATACAAAACTGGCAGCTTAGTAGTTCAGGATCTTTGGAATACATTGAAATTCATAAATATAGTTCATTTTTGAAGCACATAAAATTGAACCATCTACTGAAACCACAAACTCAGAGGAGATAAGTTCATCTATATGGCTAGTCAAATACTTAGCTTAATACTTAAATACTAGTTAAATACTATTCTCTGTGTTACTAATCCTAGTTAATTCCTTTTTAAATGTATTTATTCAAATGAGATCAGTAGGTATTTATGAGACTTCTACTGTGTGCCCAGACCTAGTTAGCACTGTAGAGGAATCAGTTTCAGTTTTTGTCTGCCTGTAAAGGTGTGTCTTCTCCAGCATGTTAGCAGCAGTTTTCACTTCTAAGCAGACCTAAGCAGAAGATGACCCATTTGTAAGGAGAACAGAGCAAAACAGTTTAACTTCATTAGTTTCAACTGAGATGTTCCACTGTAGAAGTGGAAGTGTTTTTAAAAAATGGTCTCTGTTCTTTAACATTTAAGAGAAATTGAACAAGTTAGTCATATAAGGGTATGGTAGAGCTTGGAAGGAATCAAAAGACCTGCATTTTGGTTTGTATTCTGCCATTTATTTCAACTGAGCAACCCTGAATTTTATTTCTAAGTCCTAGTTTTCTTATTTGTAAGTTTGGATAAAAATGCTTAATGATATTCAGTGAAGACCAACATTCTTCAGCTATTACATCAGTTTGTTAATGAGTTACAACTGCTGATGGGTGCATCTTTAGAGAAATCTGTAAATGAAAACTGCTTCTGTTCATTATATTTACTTGATATCTAATATATGCCCAGAGCATGCTACCTAAAAACCTGAAAAATTCCTAACAAGGTGCTGAATTAGAATCAGATTTTACGCTTGAAGTGAGCGCTTTCATCAAAGTCAGTGATGATTACCTAGCACAACAGAAAAGCTAGCTTTAGGGTTTTCTCAAAGAGGAATTAGTACGGTACTGTTCTCCAGATTTGGCAAACCCTTCAGGTACAAATGATAAAAAAGGTGATGAATTTAAAATGAGTTAGCAGCTACCCATGGGACTAGGGAAAACATAAGGTGACTAGGAAAAAGAACTCTTCCAAGACAACTCTGGGTTAGGTACTAATAGCCTAGAGAGTAGTGTAGAAAGGTGGCTCTGCTGGATGTGTTCAACAACAATGAGTGTTGGCTTGCTTCAGAAGATGCTCTGCAATGGTGAGACACTTCCCAAGAGCTGGTAGGAATCATGGCCTAGTATACTGCTGTTAGAAAGAAGGATCATAGCAAGTGCGCATTTTCAGTTTTCACATGGAGAAATAAGAAATGCAAATCTGTCTCAAAAATTCTCGTTTCCCATTATGTATTATACTAATTGCTTCCTATGTAAGAGAGAAGGTCTTGCCTTTCATATGTAAAAGGCCCTGGGTTTTATCCCTAGCACCACAAAGAGAACAAGAGTAGCTACAGCCTTCAGACTGTTACTGGTACCCTAGACTTTTATTTAATGCAATCTCAAAAAATTAAGCATTGCCGGGCGGTGGTGGCGCACGCCTTTAATCCCAGCACTAGGGAGGCAGAGGCAGGCGGATCTCTGTGAGTTCGAGGCCAGCCTGGTCTACAAGAGCTAGTTCCTGGACAGGCTCCAAAGCTACAGAGAAACCCTGTCTCGAAAAACCAAAAAAAAAAAAAAGCATAGTATCTTTTGTCTAGGGAAAGCTAGTCATTAATGGTGACCAATATAACTGAGATAGGACAGAGATTTGCCTACGGACACACAGTGGCTTTGGGATTTCTGATACTTTACACAGACCCTAGTTTTTTGGTTGTTTTGTAGCAGCTGTCCATATGTGTTCTTGGAGCTAGACAGAAACAATAATTAGTATACTCCCTAAATTGCTGTTCAGCATAATTGACCTTCATTCTGTAGCCTTATTGCTAACCCTTCCCTTATTTTGCTTTCATGCCATAAGTGAAACAAATATTTGATACCCTTTATATAAACATTTTTAAAAGATTTTTAAACAGCAAATGTGTATTTCCAAAGCAGCTGGCATATCTTCACTACCACGGTTTTATTCTTCTGTAGTAAGTCCCCCTCTTTACTGGGGAGAAGCAAACAACACTCACAGGAGAAGGAAGCCCTTAGATTCCCCCGTCACCCTTGGTGCCCTTCTAGTTTCTTAAGGCTTTGTCTTAACTGTGACATTAGACTTTTTGTTTAAAGATTTATCCAATGATTCTTCCAACAACTTTACCTGCTCTGCACTATTCATTAATGAAACCCTGGCTACCACGTAGCCCTTGACCTCCAAGTAGTTTACCTATGCAAGATACTCTAGATTCACTTTTTTTTTCATTACAGAAAGCAGTCATAAGTGTAACTTAATCAGAATAGGTTTGTCTTCAATAGTATTTTTTTGTTTCTATTCACAATAATCAGCTATTTTCCCTCCATATTTTTTACCAAAACAATTATCATAAGTGCTAGAAAATACACTATTTTGCAGGAATAAAATAACCAAGACATATGCTTATATTTCTTTGGATTTTGTTTGATAAGAAATGCCAGCATTAACTGTAGAGTTGATTCCTTGCCTATAATTTTTTTTCCTCTTAAGATTCATAAGTAACATTTTCACAAAGCATGCATATACTTACACAATATAGTCAGGGACCTGAGGTGTAACTTGCTAAGTGAACCCCAAGGTTATTTTATCTTGCAAAAGAATCCTAAACCAAACTAAGGGCCTTACAGTTTATGGTTAGACTGAATCAAATGCTGTAACCTCAGTTTTTCCACAAACAGCTCTTGACTGCACAGGCGAGTCATGCAGTTGTTAATTATGACATAGCACTGATAGGAAATGCATGTGCATCTTTGCAGACTGTATTTCCTCTGGGAAAGACTTTTCTACTTTTAATATAATTAAGCCATAACAGTTTCACGCTGTGGAAAGGATGAAAAGGTTCATTTTAAGAGATTATATAGTATGAACTTTCACATTTATTGTGAAGCATCTAACTTTACCAGTGTTTCAGCAAGTTTTCTTTTAGGGTGTTGGAGGGTGGCAATGGGGAGGGGTAGTATTGGTTTTAGGGGTTTTAACTCTGTGAAATTTGAAAACAGGACAATTGTTGGCTATGGTACTTACTAGTTTTGTAGTAATGTTTTGCTAGCCTGACTTTCCTTATTGGTTTTTATGTCCATGGTCCCTGGTGACTGTTAGTCTTCTTGTTTGGGCTGTGTGCAGAGTAGTGTCTCGTTTATGTGTAGGCAGTCAGTGTGTGCGTGTGTCCTTTGGCTACAGAAACACACTGTGTGGCAATGGAATGGGGTGTGGCTGGGAGTGGGATGCCGAAGCTTTAAGAGCATTTGTTTTTATTCAGAACAGTATTTCCCATCTTTTGCCTGCAGGCAGGGAAAGTGTACAGTATTTATTTTGTTTCTGTTTTACTCTGAATTTGTAAGTCTTTAAGTAGCTTATATTATTATTATAGGGGAAGACAAGTGACTTGCTTAAAGTTGTACTTAGAATTCTTACTTCCTAATTTGTGTATTTTTAAATATTGAAATTAAAATTGTATTACTTCTGTTTTGATTTTTTTTTAGCACTCAGTATATTTTTTGCTCATTTTGTTTAAAAGTATAAATGTTGAAAGTTGTATAAAATGTGTCTCTGAAAGAAAAAATCTGAATTCTATATCCAATTCTGACTTTCTGTTCCTTTTTCTGAATCTCAAGTACTAGAATGTGGAAAACTGTTATGTTCTTGTGGAAACTCATGTCTTAACAGAGGTATTGCTGGGCAAGAGTGAAGAAAGACTCGAGTGGTTGTTAAGATGAGACGGCGGGGTGGAGACAGATGTGAGTGGGAAGCACGGTCCATAAAAACTCAGACAGAAATTGGGGTTCAACCTGAAGGTCAGAAAAGCAGCAGCCAGACACTGGCTCTTACCCTACCTCAGTCCAAAATGGCGATCCTGCCTCTAGGAATCTCAGAATGAGACTGTGTTGGGAGCTGTCTCATCCCTCTTTTATAATTCTTTGTAGCTCTGGGATTAAGGGCGTGCACCACTACTGCCTGCTTTCTGTGGCAAACTAGGATTAAAGGCGTGTGTCATTGCAGCCTGGTGAAGGCAGTCCAGTGTGGCTGTTTTACTTTTCTGATCCTTGGGCAAGATTTATTTATTAAAATACAAATGAAATGCCACTACATGGGTGCTTCTCTAGTTTTTAAAAAATAGTTTAACTCTTTAATGGATAAATTCTTAAGAACACTGTTCCCATCTGGGCACATTACAAGTGTTCAATAGGCACCTACAGTGTGCCAGGCACTGTTGTAGCCGCAGTATTACCGGGTTGGAAAACTAAGCCTAGGCCTCTGGGCTTCCGCAGACAAAAAAAGGTAAGGGCAGCAAGGCTCAACTTCATAGTAAGAAACACATCTAAGTGCAGATACTGGGAGGGAAGGTGGGTGTGGTTCAGGGGTGACATAAAAAAGGATAAATTTCCCAGAGAACTTAGACAACAATGCGGACACTAAGAGAGACTTACACAGATATAATCTTCATGGGAAGTAGAAAGTAGAAAAAGACAAGATCTCCTGAGTAAATTGGGAGCATGGGGACCTTGGGGGAGGGCTGAAGGGGGGGGAGGCAAGAGGCAGGGAGGGGAGCAGAGAAAAATGTAGAGCTCAATAAATACCAATAAATTAAAAAAGGGGAGGGTAAGTTCTTGCATTGGAGGGAGGGAGCGTAATCAAGAAGGAACACTGCAGACTGTTTTCATGGGCAGCAGGGAAGCCTCCCAAAGAAGCAAGATGAGTGCAGCTCATGGAAACCAAGGCAGCAGAAGACCTGGGATCCTTGGCACCTCCTCTCACCTCCAGAAGAGAAGGGGCAGGAGCACTGCAGCTTCGTTTACTGTGGTTCCCAGTGCTTTGGGCACTTCCAGTGTAATGACTAGTCTCTTTTCAGACAGATGATGGAAACCTCAAGTACAGGAACTTGCTCTTTGGAAACTGTAGATCTAGAAGATGCTCTTTCTAATGGTCACATGCTACAATGAAATAATGAGTATACCTCATTTTCACAAACTCATCCTGATTTTGTGGGACTAGGAAATAAATCCCAGGGGCTATTGGTGTTTTGCACTCCTTTGGATTAAGAGGGAAGAACTAGGTGCTTTGCTGCAGACAGGATTTGGATCACAAGTCTGCATTACTTCATCATGAATGCTCACTATGTACAGGGGATGATGTTGTTATTCTTTCTCATAGTATCCCAGTGAGATAGGAACCCCTATCCCCTGTACAGTGAAACTAAGAGATGGAGAAGGTAAGTATTGTGTTCAAGGTCACCTACCATTGGAGCTGGTGAGATGGCTCAGTGGGAGGAACTGAGTTAGGATCCTTTGTATCCATATTAGTACTAGGCAGATGGGGCGAACCATCTGTAATACCAAAACTTGGGGCAGGCTTAAGATTTTAACTGAAGGTCTGTCCAACTAAGTCTTGCTTCTGAGTTGCTTTTATTCTGTATTTTGAATTATGAAGGAGGAATTACATGGTCTTTGATGTAGGAATGGTTTTATTCCAAACACTTTTGTGTAGAGTGAGTTTCTTTAGATGTTTTTTCACCTGATTTCTTTTTTTAAAAAATATTTATTTATTATATATACAATATTCTTTCTACATGTATGCCTGCAGGCCAGAAGAGGGCACCAGACCTCATTACAGATGGTTGTGAGCCACCATGTGGTTGCAGGGAATTGAACTCAGGACCTTTGGAAGAACAGGCAATGCTCTTAACTGCTGAGCCACCTCCCCAGCCCCACCTGATTTCATAGTGTCTTCTACACACTTGCAAGCACTGGTGCTCACGACTGATCTCACCTGGTGCAGAAGGTGGGCTGAAAACAGGCAATGGACGAGTGGCATTGTTGTAAAACATGAGCCCAGTAAGTTGAAAACTAGAGGATGAACAGGATGCCTGCTGCATCTGTCCACCAGACAGCCCAGAGCGCTAATGGCTGGTTTGGCAGCTCCTTCTGCATGGACGTCTACTCCTCTATCACTTTCTGTTTCTCAGCTCCAGAAGTGGGTCAGCACACATCAGGAAGGAAACAGCAAAGACCTCTCTTAATGTCCAGGCTCCACCATCCAGAGCCTTGTCACCTCCCCTTCTGTAACCCCTGAGCTCCCCCTGTGCAGACTATTCCCAGTTTGTCTCCCCCAAATCTTATACAAATCTTGTACATGATTTTTTTAAATGGTCTTTTTTTAAAGATTTATTTATTTATTATGTATACAACAGTCTGCCTCCATGTATGCCTGCAGGCCAGAGGGCACCAGATCTCATTACAGATGTTTGTGAGCCACCATGTGGTTCCTGGGAATTGAACTCAGGTCCTCTGGAAGAACAGCCAGTGCTCTTAACTGCTGAGCCATCTCTCCAGCCCTTGTACATGATTTTTAAAAAAATATTTTAATTATGTGATAGTGTTGGGTGGGGGAACTTGTGCATGTGAGGGCAGTTGTAGTGCGTGGAGGGTAAAACAACATCAGATCCCATGTAAGCTGGCATTACAGTTGTGAAATGCCTGAACAGATGGATAAGAATCAAACTCCAGTCCCCTTCAAGAACAGCACACTTCACCATGGAGATACCTCTCCAGCTTCATCTTTTAAAAAGCTTCAGCTTTTAAAAAGTGCTAATTCTGTTATAACTTCAAGCTCATTTTATACTTTGGAAAAGTTTTTTTTTTTTAATTTCATTTTTGAGACAGGGTTTCCCTGTGTAGCCCTAGAATTTACCAGCTGGTCTCAAACTCAGATCTGTCTCTGCCTCCTGAGTGGTGGGATTAAAGAACTTTTTTCTATGAATAGTAATATAGATATATATTCCAAAAGGGTTTTTGAGTGTGTTGGGGGGGGGGTAGTTTTGAAAGCAATTTTAACCTGGGAAAATGATTCTTAATAGTAAAAACCTAGTGTTAACTGATTTACTCGAGTTGAGTAAGCTGTTCTTTGCACACTCTGTACTGTACCATCTGTCACACATGAAATCCTTTGGAATCCACTGGCCCAGACACTTAGACCTCCAGTTTGAGTTTTCCTAGCCAATTGCAAATATGCAAAATTTTACTGTTATCCCTTTTGCATCAATCCAACCTTGGCCTTTGCTCTGCACAGCCCCTGAGACCAACTTCTACTAGGAAAAGGAGACTGCATATGGCTGGCCAAGTTCCTTCAGATCTGTGGAGAGTCAGAACAGAAAACCTGCTCTTACTTACTGGGTACTTTGAATTATCCCAAACCTCCCAGGCCTTGTGCCTTTGCATACTCTGAACACTGGGGTCAGGTGAAAAAAGAACAGGACCAATTTTGGAGACGATCCTTTGACCTTGTAAGACTTTATTCTAACTATAAGCTCCAGGGCTAAGAACACAGATTATTGCCAGAGTTAAATACTAGCTCTGTTACTTTCTAAGTGGTCTTGGATAAGTTATATATTCTTGGGTCTCAGTTTCCTCTTTAATAACATACTCTCAATCTCACTTAGATTATAGAAGGTATTAAATAGACAAAAAAAAACATATAGTGCAATTAGGACAGTGCTTGACACAAGACAGGTTGTTAAACTATCAGAGGAGTCTCTGAGTTGGGAGTGTAACTCAGAGATATGATACTTGCCTGGCATGTGTAAGGCCCAGGCTTCAGCACTGCCACTGTGTACATGCAACATAAGCATATATACACATGTATATTCATAATACACTTAAAAAAAACTACTTCTCTTAGATTCAACCCAAGACTGACATGGTGCCATCTAATGCTTATCTGAGTAGCATGAGCAAAACTAGGCATACGAAGGACAAAGAAAAGCTAGCTGCTTAAGGAGTTCAAGGGTCTCATTGGGGCAGGCAGCCAAAGCTAAAACCGACCTTGGGAATATAGGAAGGCCCTGAGATCTGGACTGAGAATCCTGAGGTTTGTTTCAGCATTTGGAGCAGTGCACCCAAGACTGCATAGTGGCTAGTTAGCTGTGGGTAGGATGGGAAGAAGGAAATGTCACCAAGGTTGGAGCCTTTGGTACACACACGTACACACACACACACACACACATATATGTATAAACTGATTTTTGTTTTCAAGCCCACATAGCAATTTTGGAATCTGACAAGCATGCTCTATGGTAGTGGTTTTCAACCTCTTTGAGTTGCATATCAGATATCCTGTATATCAGATATTTATGGTTCATAACAATAGCAAAATTACAGTTAAGATGTAGGAGTGAAAATAATTTTATGGTTGGTGGTCACCACAACATGAAGCACTTTATTAAAGAGAAGGTTGAGAACCACTGCTCTATGGAGTAGCGGATTGGTTGCTTCAGCACATGCTGCTCATACCTATGCACAACTCATGGGAAGTCCCACTCTTGCTCCTCCGCAGGTCATCTGTGGAATGGGTGGGCAGAACATTCTAAGGCTTTACAGAGAAGTTCTCTCACTTTGGTTTCCCCTGCTGCACTGCTCATTTGATTTTCTATGTTTATCTGTGTCCATCCTGTTAAGCTACTTTAGGACCAGCTCTTGTAGAACTTGTAGATACTAAGTCTTACTAAAGATCTGAATAAACAGAAGAGCGAACATATTTCTTGTTAGTTAGACAAGCTTCCCTTTTTACCTATTGTTGCTACCACCAACCATTCTCACACTTCAGCTCCCATGGAAGCTCTTAGCACCATGACCAAAACCCTCACATTCAGCTACAGACAGAGAAAATCCAAAACAGGAGTGCCTTAGAACACTGGAAATAAGGCCCTGCAGGCCTGGAAGTCTGGCTACTTCATGTAGTCAAGGACCTACATCTGTCTGGCTGACCTATCAATATATGGTTCCCACCTTATGACCCAAGATGGTGACTCATATCTTCACCCAGTAGGAGCAAGGATGAAGCTACAATTCTTCCCTCCTCCCCAATTCTGTCTGTCTTTCCTAAGGTAATCCATATAAAACATGTCCTGGCTGGCGCATATATATTCAATAAATGTAGAAATAACTTCCCTCCAAGTTTGTTACCTTCTTCTTAGTTACATGAGAGTAACCATGAGAACTGGGAACAAAATTGCCACTGCTATATTAGTTGTTACTACAGGGCTGGGGATGTAGTTTACTTGGTAGAGTACTTGCATGAAGCCCAGCAGAAGGATCATCCTCAGCTACTTGAATTTAAAGATTATGACACGAGTCTTTGTCTCAAACATATGCAAATGTTTATATCACTACAGAATCAACTTTTGCTAACACCTCATTGGGCTGTGTTTTATTTGGGGTGCTGATGTCTGCCTTATATCTTCTCCTGAGTTGACCCAGCCTTTGGCAGTTGCTTCAATGCTTGAAATGAAGCATACCAGTTAACAATGTCTAGTTATCTCTGAGTGGTACCCACTTAAACATACATCAGATCTTCATCTAGATCAGTATGAAGCCTCTGTGCCTTGCCCTGGAAATGGTTTTACCACAGCATAGTGATGAAGTAAGAAAGGCCACACTTTTTATGTCCTTTTATTTATCACTTAAGCTCCCACACACCACACAAAAAGCTAAGCATACCAACAGGTATTAACCCAGTGTTTAGGCACTGAAAGTAGTGAGAGAAACTGTTTAATTTCTCTATTCAATATGATGATTCCTCATAGACCAAAGGAAAATAAACGATTTTCAGAAATTTTCCATTTCCAGTTCTTGCTTCTACTTTAGGACCCCTTTACTGATATTTTTCTCCAGCCTAGCATCTGTAGAGGTTCCTTGAAGATGCACTTGGCACTTTTCAAATCGAGTAGTTACCAAATTAATAAAGTAACTATTTACTCTATCAAAAAAGGGGTGCTAAGGCATCCTGGGGTTAGTAAAAGAAGAGGGGCCATTACTGCTAGAGAAGGAAGGAATTACCAGAGTGCATAGGACTTTAGCTTCAAGTACAGTGTAACCACTCAGGGAATGCTACAGTAGCTTGCCCCTTCTGGCTCTCTGAACCTCTCCTAGTACTTTTCCAGGCATACTCTCTGGAAACTGGACATTTGGGAACCAGGTACTGTGAGATAATGCTTTTGTACACTATAAAGATTTGTCACTCGTATTAGTTTTATAAAATTCTGACTGGCCAGTAGCCAGACAGGAAGTATAGGTAGGTGACCAGACTAAGAATTCTGGGAAGAAGAAAGGTAGAGAGTCAGAGTCAGTCACCATCCAGACGCAGAGGAAGCAAGATGAGAATGCCTCACTGAGAAAAAGTACCAAGGCACATGGCTAAACATAGACAAGAATTATGGGTAAATTTAAGTTGTAAGAGCAAGTTAATAAGTTTGAGCTAATAGACCAAACGATTTATAATTAATATAAGCCTCTCTGTGTGTTTCTTTAGGACTGAACAGTTGCAGGAACAGGCAGGACAGAAATTTCCATCTACAACCATGAATATCAGTCCTTAAAAGCACAGAACAGGCTTCAAGCGAAGAGAAAATGACCAATGGAGCCGAACAAACTATTCAGTACAAACTCCCTACTTTAAAAAAAAATCCCCATGCCGGGCGGTGGTGGCACATGCCTTTAATCCCAGCACTTGGGAGGCAGAGGCAGGCAGATCTCTGGGAGTTGGAGGCCAGCCTGGTCTACAAGAGCTAGTTCCGGGACAGGCACCAAAGCTACAGAGAAACCCTGTCTCGAAAAACAAAAAAAATAAAAAATATATTTAAAAAATCCCCCTGATGACCCCCTTTTGGAAAACCAGCTCTTGTACAGAGACAACTTCACCCCAATGTCCATTCTTCAATAGTTGCAGCAATTCCTAAATCTGAACCATTTAGTAAAGCACAGCAACACTGGGGGTGTGGGTTAAAGGGTACAGGTATTTTTTTTTTTTAACCTGTAAACAGGAGGGGTCGACACTCCAAAAACTGGCTTTTTCTCAGCTCTTGTCAATGTGAGGCCAACATGAGAATGTGACTATTCTGTTGGGTTCTTTTTTTTTTTTTTGGAGGGGGGTGTACACTCATTAGAGATACCCGAAGATAGCACTGCTTGGAGGAGTGCACTGGGATAAGGAGAAGAGGAAGGCTCCCTCAAAATGCTGGATAGACAGCATGAAGGAAGACTGTGGTATGACAATAACACAAGCATCTAGGACTGTCCTGGATAGGAACCACTGGAGAACCGCCATAAACAGGCTGCCCATGCATGCTTAAGCATTGCTGGGGCATAAATGATGATATGAGATGTTCACTGCTTGGATGAGTTTGTCTAGGCTGGGGATTGCAATGGTTTCCACAAAAGAAATTTATTTGCAACAGTTTTGAAGATCAAAAGTATAAGATCAAAGTATCTAAAGATGTATTAGTTATTTGTTGCTGCAACAAAATACCTGACAAACAATTTGAAGGGTTTCTTTTGGCTTACCATTTGAGGTTACAGTTAATCATGGTGGGGAAATCATCACGCAGTATCTTGATGCACTTGTTACATTGCACCTGCAGTGAGTAAATGAAGAGCTGCATAGCTTGCTTTCTTTTTATTCAGTCTAGGACCCCAGCCCATAAGACAATACTGATCACATCTAGGGTGGGTCTTTATTTTTAGTTAACCTAATATGGAAAGTCTCTCACAGACATGCCTAGAGGTTTGTCTCCATGGTGATTCTAAATCCCATCAAGTTGACAAAAAAATTAGCCATCATAGCAAGACTGTTGGCTTGGATAACCTTAAGGTGAATATTTATTCCCAACCTCTCTGCTTTGTTTGTAGATGGCCATCTTCTGTGTGTATCTTCAAATCATCTTTCCTCTGTTCATGCCTGTGTCCAAAGTTCTCTTCTAAGGATACCTATACAACACACCCTTACATACATACCCCTCAGACAATTCTTAGTATAGTTTATAAATCCATATAAAAATGTTTTTCTTACCAGTTTACTGCCAGTATTGATTCCACTGGCCACAGTAGTGGTGAATACCGAAGGATGGGACAATTTACAGATTCACGGCCTGTCCATGGTTCTTAGGACGAACACTTTCCCTTAAACAAAGTGAAATTTGGATGAAGAGCTTCTAGTCCGCTCATTTCCAGAGAAAATATCCAGGGGTTAATACTCTGAGCTTTACCTGGGTGGTGATACTATGAGTGACATGTTGCCTTTATTCTTTCCTCAAATATTTACTGAATATTGAGTACTGTGCTACGAAGGCTCTGGGTGGGGTAACAGGAAGGCACCAGGTAGGTTCTCTCCCGGAAGAGCTAAGGAATTACACAATGTATTTTGCAATAGTACCAAAGCTGGGTCAAGGGGATAATATGCTCTTCTGCCTGGTATGAAGCTCTGGTGAGAAGCTTCATCATGGGAACTGTCACTAATGTTCCCATGATGAAAGACGGGGCACAAAGTAGATACTTCTTGTTCTACCTGACTGCCACTTGGGTCCTTTTAATCCTGTCTCTTTAACAGTCTGGGAGCCTTGCCTCAAAGGCCTGCATCAGAGCTCTTTAGAGGGCTGCCCTTATCCCTCTGCAGATACTTTACCCATTTGTTGGTAAAGTGAGCAAGAAGGGTTGGGGACCTTACTCTTGTCTCTGTACCCCTTCCCCTCAGGCCTTAGCTAATACACAAGGCCTGTTGGTGAAATGTAGCCTCACGTTTGAAATCAGAGTAGCTAGTGGTGTAGAATCTGAAGGGTATTTTGACATAAAGGTCAAAGTAAAGAAAGAGTTTTTTCAGAAAGTGCCATGGGTGTGGCTTTTGTCTAGTGGAGTAGATTATGACTCAATACATAGAAAACCTAAACTGTACCAGCTCAGAAAAAGATAAGAGTGCTAGAATTTAGTCTCCTCGGCTCTCAATGTCTTATGGAAAGTGGACTGAGAAACTTGCTCAGGTGCTAATATGAGCCATATTTTAGATTTGTTTTTATTATGGCTATTTTTAAATTGTGTGTGTGCATGCATGCACATGCAGGCTAGCATGTTCATACCTGGAGTTACAGGTGGGAATGGAGCCTGAGTCATCTCTTTAGCCCAACCCTCGTGAGCCATTTCTGGTAAAGGATGGCTGAGAGCCAAAACAAAAAAACAAACAAACAAAAAAAAAACCCAGAAACTTAACAAATACGTGCACATGAGGCTTCTTCTCTTGTCAGCCACCAGCAAACTCTAAAGAAGTTCAGGCTAGGCTTCTAAGTGGTAAGAGAGAAGAGGGGAGAGATTGATGCTGAAGGAAGAGGGGAAACTGTGGATCATCTAATCCTAGCTAAGGTTCCAGCTGAATGCAGTCAGTGTTCTAAATGTGTCAGGGAAGAACTACCCAAGAGAGCCCTCTCAGCTCAGATCTCTGAAGAAAAAATGAATCCTTGGTCTTAATTCCAAAGCTTATGGGTGACTGTTGTGCAGCAATATATATTTCTATCCTCTTTTAATCTCTTGATATTATTCAATGTATCTGATTATCCTTTGTTAAAATGTTTAGACAGTTGGGTCTCATGACCCCATATTCTCCATTATTCTCTCATCCCATTGGCTTCTCCTAAACCTTCGTAGTTCTATCAGTCTCTTCTTTCTCCATTAAAGGGGCAGCTTCTTGTAATTCTTTTTTTCTTTTCTGGGATGACCTCATCCAGTCCCGAAGATTCGTATGTCATCTGTATTTTCAAAATTATAGTATTGACCTCTTCTCTAAATGCTAGACTCACAGATCCAAGTGTCTATTGGACATTTCCACTTGGACTTTTTATGGTTTTCTTTTGTTCTATCTTAAAACTTTGCATAGCCACTAGTCAACTAAGAAATTCTGTGAGCAGGAGAAATGGTCTTCCCCAGGGAAGAACACCCCCTACCATCAGTTATCCAATGCAAAGCGGTCAGTCCTAAAATTATAGACATCTAAGTGACACTATATAGACAGAGCAGGCTGTATTTATATATTTAGGAATATATGAATATATAAAAAGACATATTATAAGGCCCGGCGATGGTGACGCATGCCTTTAATCCCAGCACTCGGGAGGCAGAGGCAGGCGGATCTCTGTGAGTTCGAGACCAGCCTGGTCTACAGAGCTAGTGCTAGGACAGGCTCCAAAGCCACAGAGAAACCCTGTCTCCAAAAACCAAAAAAAATTAAAAAAAAAATTATACCCTTGACCCAGTTTTGGTGCTATTGCAAATACACACACACACACACACACACACACACACACACACACTCACACAAATAGAGGCTATGAATTTGAGAGAAAGTGGGAGAGGGGCAAATGATATAATTTTAAAAATTCTTTTAAAACAACCCGGGGGATGGAGAGATGGCTCAGTGGTTAAGAGCACTGCCTGCTCTTCCAGAGGTCCTGAGTTCAATTCCCAGCAACCACATGGTGGCTCACAACCATCTGTAATGAGATCTGGCGCCCTCTTCTGGCGTGCGGGCATACATGGAGGCAGAATGTTGTATACATAATAAATAAATAATAAATCTTTAAAAAATAAATAAATAAATAAAACAATCCAAAAGCTGGGTGGTGGTGGCGCACGCCTTTAATCCCAGCACTCGGGAGGCAGAGGCAGGTGGATCTCTGGGAGTTTGAGGCCAGCCTGGTCTACAAGAGCTAGTTCTGTGACATGCTCCAAAGCTACAGAGAAACCCTGTCTCGAAAAACCAAAAAAATAAAAAAATAAACAACCCAAAAATAAGCTGTTAAATGACTACTCATGGAGACAAAGACAGCTCACTTTGTAAAAGTGCTTGCTGCCAAGCCTCACAACTTGAGTTTAATCCGTGGGACCTACCTGGTGAAAGGAGTGAATTTACTCTCTTGTAAGCTGTCCTCTGACCTCCACATGTGCCATGACATGTGTGCGCCCTTATACATTCACACTAAATAAATGTAATTAAAATTTTGAAAAGACTACTCAGGACTCATTTTGTTTGGCATGATAAAACAGGACTGTCATGAATGATGTTTTTATACTGAGAGAGCTCTATAAGAAGCACATTGTGCCATTCAGGGACACACAGGTAAATGCCAATGTAAGGCAGGAGGCAGAGAGCAGGGGAAGAGGAAGGGGAAGTTAGTATAGCTAATTTGACTAATTTCACCAGCCTGTGAGGAATACAAGAGCTGGCTCTCTCAATGTCTGAAACCTGGACCCGGGGCAATTAAGGAAGGGAAATAACTGCCCCGGTAGTGAGAGAAAAGGGGTGGTTGCAGGAGTTAGCTCACATCAGTGCTTTGTGAGTGGAAGGCAGCCCACCATGAGCTGTCTGTCCACAGTCAGTGGTCAAAGCAACAAATAAAAAAATACAACTACTATAAAACATAAGTTAGTATTTCTGTGAGTTCAGTAAGAGTGATCTCTTTCATTCTTCGTTACTAATAATTTTGGTCTTTTTTGTCATTCTAGGTAAAGACAGTAATTTTTTTTAATTTCAAAGAACTAAGTTTTAATGACTCAGTATATTATTTTTCTAGTCTTTGTTGTATTTCTACTCTAATCTGTATTATTTCCTTTTTTGGCTATTAGTTTCTAGTTTCTAAGGTAGGATATTAGGCTACTGATTTGAGATCTTTTCAGTGTAGACATTGACAGCTATTCATTTCCCCTAAACATTGTTTTTGCTACACCTCACAAAGTTTTTTAATTATTTTCAAGTATTTATGTGATTTTGTATGTACGGGTGTTTTGCTTGCATGTATGTCTGTTCACCATGTGTCTTCAGTGTCCTCAGAGGCCAGAAGGCATTGGATCCCTTGAAACTGGAGTCATTGATAGCTGTGAGCCACAATGTGGATGCTAAAAAACTGAATTTTGATTTTTTTTTTTTTTTTTGGTTTTTCGAGACAGGGTTTCTCTGTAGCTTTGGAGCCTATTCTGGAGCTAGCTCTTGTAGACCAGGCTGGCCTTGAACTCACAGAGACCTGCCTGCCTCTGCCTCCTGAGTGCTGGGATTAAAGGTGAGCACCACCACCGCCCAGCTTTTTTTTTTTTTAAAGATTTATATTTATTATGTATATAGTGTTCTGCCTGCATGTGTCCCTGCAGGCCAGAAGATGACACCGGACCTTATTACAGATGGTTGTGAGCCACCATGTGGTTGCTGGGAATTGAACTCAGGACCTCTGGAAGGGCTCTTAACCGCTAAGCCATCTATCTCTCCAGCCCCAGAGCAGTAATACTCTTAATGTCTGAGCTGTCTCTACAACCCTTTTTGTATTTATCTTAACGTATTTTCTAACTTCCTTTTGTCATGGTCACACATTGAGGTGGCATTTGTTTGGGTTCATATGTTCCAGAGTAGGCGCGTGTGGATTAGAAATGTTAGGCAGAATAGACAGATACAAAAGAAATACAGAGACATAGTATCAGGAGAGCAACTCAGTGAATACTGAATCTGCCTTGCTTATTTTCCATATGCTTATATACCCCAATACAAAAAGCAGGGGGGAGGGGGAGGGAGAGGGCAAAAGACTGATTTAATATGACACAAAGGACAACCAGAGCAGTTACTTGCTTCAATACTTGAGACAAGCCACTATTTCCTGAGTTAAGGATCCTGATGTTTTGGGCAGGGTGTGCAGCAAATATACCTTAGACAAAGTATCAAGTATCCTGTAGGCAGCCACTCCCTATGTCAAAGTACCTGTTTTAAAACAAAGGAGCAGGAATGGGCTTGAATTCTCTGACCTTTGGTCAGGGTGGAAGGGATCCACCTCAGTGGGCTAGGTAAATGTCAAAACACCAAGTAACCACAACCTAGGTCAGGGTATCTTGTGTAGCCACACCTGTTGTCAATAACTTTGAAAGTAAAAACAAGCTCAGACTCTCTGACCTTTAGTCAGGGTGGAACAGGCTCACATCTGTGGCCCCCATCCTTTGTTAGTTCTCCTTTAACTTATTAAGAGCATGCTGTGTAAGTTCCACATTTGTATCTGATGCTCATTTCTAATTTCATTTCATTAAAGCTAGAGAACATTCTTTTCATGATATGTACATTGTTATAATTTGTAAACCCTTTAGCCTTTATTTTACGTATGAGTGATGAGGCAGGAAGAGGGCATCAGAATGCTTGGGACTGAAGTTACAAATGATTGTGAGCCATCATGTAGGTGCTAGGAATTGAATCCCAGGTCACCTGGAAGACCAGCTTAATCCGTGAGCCATCTTTCCAGCCCTGCACTTATAATTTGCAATATTTGTGATTATTGTCTCTATAATTAGATGAAAGGAAGAGGGACAAACTTTTCATTTATTCATAACTACCTTTGCTGATGCTTTTTATTTCTTCCTGAGAATCTAAGGTATTGCTTAATGCCTTTTCAGCTCAGACTTCCTTTAGTATAGGAAGAGTAGCAACTAAGTCAGCCTTTTAGAAAAAGATTATTTTTAGTGTGTGTGTGTGTGTGTGTGTGTGTGTGTGTGTGTGTGTGTGTATGGTTATCAGATCCCTTGAAGCTGCAGTTACAAGTGGCTGTGCCATGTGAGTGCTGGGAACCAAACATAGGTCCTTAGCAATAGCAGTCAGTGCTCTTAACTACTGAGCCATCTCCAGCCCACTCAGATTTTATCTGATAATGCCTTGATGTTTGACTCATGTTTGAAAGATAGTTTTACTGAATACAGAACTGTTTTCCCCTTCTCTTGGCACTCTGAACATGCCATCCCATTACCTGTGAATATGCATGGATCCTGATGAGAAATCAGCTGTTGGGCCTCCCTGCACACAGTGAATCAGTTGCCTCTCCTTTACTACTTTGAGGTTTTTCTTTCAACAGTCTGATTATCCTGAGCACATAGACTTTAGATATATGTATTGACTTCTATCAAGTTTAAAGGGTTCTAGCCATTTCTTCAAATAGCCTTCTTCCCCCTTTCTTCTAGGGTGCCCATTATGCATATGTTCCTACAGCTGGTGGTGTTCTTTTTTTTCTCATTCTTTAAATATTTTTGTTCCTTTTAAATTAATTGACCTATCTTCAGATATTCTGATCCTTTCTTTGCTCTGTTCAGATCTACTGCTAAATACCAATGAGCTTCTCCATTCATTCAGTTATTGTACAAAATTGTTATTCAGTTTTTTAAAATTTTGTTTCTTCTTTTTTTTTTTTTTCAATTCTGTGCTGAGCTTTTATTGGCAAAAGTTCCTTTACAGACGGAATCATCTTAGTGGTTCAAACATTTGTTCTTGAACAGTAATAGAGCTGGGATCAAGCAATACGTTATCAATACTTACATACTTCACATAACTTTTGCTAAAAGATCAACAGGAAAGATGCCCAATCTCTGGACATTGCAACATGCCTTATTCACCAAAGCACTGGGCTACATCCACAGCTCTCCTGGGACACAGGAAGGACTGTGGGCTGCAGGCTGGACCTGCCTGAAGTCTACTGCAGGCTATAATTTGTTTCTTGACTGATATTCTCTGTTTGATGAGACACTATTCTCATGCATTCATATTTTACAGAGTTTGAACTCTTTGAACATTTCTCTGAAAGCTTAAAGTCCAATCTGGCTTTGTCAGAAGCTGTTTCTTTTATGTGTGTTTTGCCTGTATGTACATCTGTGTACTATGTGCAAGCCTAGTACCCAAGGAGGCTAGAAGAGGGCATTTGATTCCCTGGTACTAGAGTTATTAGATGCCATGTGGAAGAGTAGTCAGTGCTTTAACTGCTGAGTCTTCTTTCTAGCACCTAAGAGCTGTTTGTATCACTAGCTTTTACTTCCTTTGTATGGGTCATACTTTGTTTCTTTACTTTCTTCACAATTTACTTGCCAAAGTCGTATTTTCTTTTCTTCGTGGGGTTGTTGTTGCTTGTTGAACTAGTTGCTGTGTTTGTCTAGTGACTTACGATTTAATTTTGTGTAGTGTGCATCAGCACTGTGTGTGACTAAAGTCTCTCCTTGGTTACCTGACCTCTCAGCTAGTGACTCGAAGGAGATTACCTTAAGCACCAGGAGCCAGTATGCACTTTAGCCTTTGTCAAGGAGCTCTATGACTATGTTGGTATATGCCTTCATCAGTCAGGCAGTTTCCAAGTATGTATCGCTTTTGCTTCCTGCTTGCACGGAGCCTGAGTGTCAGGCAGAACTTTCTGAGCATGTGCGGTCCTATGTGTGTGCCTGTGTGAGTTCCTACAGTATGCTGACACTTTTCAAAGCCCTTACTTGTTCATTTCTTTGGTTAGTCTGTCTGCTGCTTTCCTCAACTGTTACCAGTAGGGAGAACTGCCAGAGGCAGGTGGGGCCGAATGTGGGCACTCGGGCACTGGGCGTGTAGCCTTTACCTGCCCTTTGTCTTCAGCATCTTCCGTTTAACATAATGTGAATCCTGTCTAAGAGTTACCCCGGGGTACAAAGTCTATGCAAAATTTGACTGGGAAAAATTCAGCACATTGGTATTTCTTAAACTGAGAATTTGCATTTGGCATTGTCCCTTTGGAAGCTTAGTTAGGATGTTTTGGGGATATGGAAATCAATTTGAAAAGGTGTAAATTGGAGAACAATAAAAAAGGCCCTTGGCTAAGGGAAGGTGGCTCAGTCCATTGGAGAGGCTGAACCCCCCCCCCCCCCCCCCCGCAGCTGGAAAGGTTAAAATCTTCCTTAAGTGCCCTGTGTTGTCTTCCATGGACCCTTGTGGACCCACACCCATTCTACAACAGTTATCCATTGCTTCAGCCATGATATTAAAATATTTGATATTTGTATACTCTTGGGAGGATGTGGGCATTCAATGAGATCACATAAAGATGAGCCATTGAAAGAGCTCCAGTCCTGCCTGCTCTCTTGGCACAGATACTAGGAATGTGGTTGTCATTTCTCAAAGGTATAAAAGAGCTTCAGGGGAAAATATAGGAGTCAGAGAAATGTACAAAGGTAGCTGGGATTTGGCTGCTTTTACTCTGGAGGAGTTGCTGCAAGCTTCTAGTTAATTTCTGTAGTTCTGAAAAACTAACAGCATTTCCCAGCTTCTTCACTGCTTCTATGGAAGGACTCACTGTTTATACCTTCACTGCATTTTCCCAGTCATGATATTAAAATGGGGAAACTTTTATGGAAGCACACTTGCTTGACATGCAGATTGAAAATAATAAGACATTATTGCAAAGCAATGTCAAAAGTACAGGTAAACACTGGGTGGTGGAGCACGTCTTTAATGCCAGCACTCGGGAAGCAGAAGCAGCCTGGTCTACAGGGCGAGTTCCAGGACTGCCAAGGCTGTTACACAGAGAAACCCTGTCTCGAGGTAAAAAAAAGTTAAATGTTTAAACCAAATAAAAATATTTAACAATCGAGCTGAGTGGTGGCGGTATAGGCCTTTAATTCTAGTACTTGGGAGACAGAGATCTCTGAGTTTGAGGCCAGCCTGGTCTACAAGTGCTAGTTCCAGGACAGTCAGGGCTGTCACACACACAAAAAACTGTCTCGAAAAGCCAAAAAAATTTAACAATTGAAATATCATACCAAAACTAGTCCAAGAAAAAAACTACCCTTCACCCTGGTCCCTAATCCATTTTCATTTGTTCTTGTTACTATCTAGTCTTTCTTATTCTTTTTACTTTTTTATTGGGGGGGGGAGGGCATTGAGCCTAATGTTGCAAGATTTATATAGCCTACCACTGAGTTACAGCCCCAGCATGCCCTTTTTATTAATTATGTTGTATACATGTATGTTAGGAGTGGGATGCCAGAGGTCAAGTCTGGGTGTCATTCCTCAGGAGCTATCCGCCTTATTATTTTAGTTTATGGTGTGTATGTATATATATGATGCATGTGTTTTGTAGGCTTGTACAACAAGTACCTTTCTCTGCTAAGCCATCTTTCCAGTTCCCATCTTATTTTGAGACAGGATCTCTGGAACCTGGGGCTTGCCAATTGGTCTAACCCCACTTCCTTTTATTCTTACATTTTTGTAGTAATATTCCCTGACCTTCCTGAAGATTCAACTCAGGGGCTATACCCTCAGTTCACCATTTTCTGTAGTATTTTATACTTAGGGTTTTTTGTTTGTTGTTTTTTCAAGACAGGGTTTCTCTGTAGCTTTTAGAGCCTGTCCTGGAACTCACTCTGTAGACCAGGCTGGCCTCCAGAGGAGCTTAGATGAGCGTTAGTGCCTCAGGAGATAGCTAGCAGGGCTTTTCAGGTCTTGATGGTCTCTGTGAGGTTCTCAGGGCTGCGCCGGGTCTGTCTACAACACTTGAATTCCTGAGATGGCACTGTCCACCGAGTGCTGGGATTAAAGGTGTGCTTCATTACTGCCTGGCATACTTAGAATCTTATATTCATTTTAAGTTAATTTTATAAGTACTCACCTCCTTCAACTCTACTTTTCCCACTTTCCTCTTACACTCTGCTGTAACCAAAGTGTTGAACCAAGTTCATTCAAAAACACCCTACTGGTACATTCTCAAACGTGGGCTGGCCTTGAACTGGAGATCACCTGCCTCGGCCTCCCAAGTGCTGGGATTAAAGGTGCCCCTCTTCACACCTGGTTTAATTTTATTCTCAGGTGTATAATGTTTTGCCTGTATGTATGTCATGTGTGCCTGGTGTCCCAAGAGTCCAGAAGAGGGTATTGGATCCCCGCCAGAACTAGAGTTACAGGCAGTTGTCAGTTGTGAGCTGCCATGTGGGTGCTGGGATCCACGCCCCTGGGATTTGGCGATCTTTTCTCACAACATAGGGATGACCTTCTAGGACAAAGAGAGAATTTAAAACATGCTTGCTAAAGCTGTATGGTCTGAAAACAAGGTATATTGTCCTCAGTACTCTGCCCTATCTTGTGAACGCGATTTACTGATGCTTTTATTTCTGGGAAGATTCGTGGAGGAAGAAACGGGGCTGCCAAAGGTCATCCTTATTTTAACAGGTATTTCCCATTTACTTACTCCAAGGACGTTTAACTGGCAGGGACACATACAGGAAAGTCCTTTCCGGCGAAGAATCTTGAAATATCTGCACAATCTTTATTCAGAAGGGACGAGGGAAGCCGGACCTGCCCTTTTCACGGACATACCTACCCTTTCTTGAGGGAAAGACGGGATCCGCCACAAGGGCTGACGCCCCAGTAACATGCGGGCCGGTCTCTCAATTCCGAGCGACTGTTTCCATTTGTTCCGGGGTGAGGTGGGACCAGGTCCGTCGTCCCGCTTCCGTGGTCCGCCTGCGAAGCCCGCGATTGCCTGGGTGACTTGTGAGCCCCGCGAACGCGCCTCCGCCAACGGGCCGCAACGGGCCGGAGTCGTCTGGAAACTTCTCTCAGCCGCTCGACCGAGACCGAGGTCGCTGACTGAAGCCCGGCCTAGCTGAGGGCGCGTCTCGCCTCGCAGAGCGCTGCCTCGAAGGAAGCCGCCCCTTCTCCCTCGGACGCGGCCCCGGCCCCGGCCCCGGCCCCGTGAGGACCCGCGGATCCGGCCCGCGCGACGCCTCGAAGGCGCGCCGGGTCGCTCAGTGCGCGCGCCCGCGCCCCGCACGGGGTGCGCGCGGGCGGCCGTCGAGCCGCGCGGTCCCCAGCTGCGGGCCCTCAGGCGAGGGCGCCGGCACCTCAGCTGCGGCCCGGGGGCGTGGCAAGGCCCCGCGACTCCTGTTTTCCCTGCCGGGGCCCGCTTTCGGTTTCGTTTCCTCTCGGCGTCTCCATCCCCGAGGAGTCGTGACTCGTGACGGCCGCCGCCGTCGTCCGTGCTAGCCTCGGTCCGACGACCATGGCTCAGGCCGCGGTGGCGGTGGCAGAGGTGACCCAGGTGCTGTGCGCCGCCGGCGGTGCCTTGGAGTTCGGCGAGCTGCGGCGCCGCTTGCGAACGAGCCCGGGCGCCGACGCTCTGGAGCGGCTGCTGCGGGACCGCGGGCGCTTCGTGGTGGCCTCGCGGGCGGGCCGGGCGGCGGCGGCGGCCTCGGAGCGCGTGGTGCTGGCCGTGTCGTCGCTTCGTCTGTGCCGCGCGCACCAGGGCCCCAAGCCGGGTTGCACCGGGCTCTGCGCGCAACTGCACCTCTGCAAGTTCCTCATCTACGGCTCCTGCAAGTTCCCGAAGACCGGGTAAGGACGCCGGCGACGGGCGGAGGCCCCTGCCCCTCCGCTCCCGGGCCTCCATCCCCGTCCCGAGCTAGGGGACTGCTCCACAGCCTCGCCTGTCCCTCACTCAATGAGCGGTCACTGATCACCTGCTTAGTGGCTGGCCCTGTGATGGAGTGGCTTAGATAGGATGTGGTACCAGGAGGGACACCTGAGCATGGCATTATGGCTCCCGGAGGGAAGTTGAGGGGCAGGTAGCAAGGCTCGCAAATGAGCTGTAAGGAAGCTGGGAAAGCTCCATTCAACTCCTGTTTGCCTGCTCTCTGAGAAGCCGAAACTCAAGATTTTCAAGATCCTTAGTGAAAAGTTTCTGCACCCCGAGGAGCCTCTCCGCTGATGCAGCAATACACATCAGACCTAATCAAACCGAATTAGAAAAGGCCCAGGTTTAATGGCTACAACGCTCCCAGATGATTTTTGCAGCCCCGCCCAGCCCCCCCCATCTCCACCCCCATCCCCACCCCAGGGAAGACGGGAGAGAGACTGAAAAACCCCATGTCTGTCTGTTAGGAATATTTCCTAAGCGAGCTCTCTGACTACGCAAAAATTCCCAATCAAGCCAAATCAAAACAAGCCAAATTAAGAAATATCCAGGTTTAACGGGAGATCTGCGCTCTCGGGTGGCCCCGAGGGGGAAACCGGGAACCCGCAGGAACACAACTCCAGGAGGAAGAAAGGGGGACCACGTGTTTTTCTTTGGGGGGGGGGGATCACTTAAGTACCCTGGGGAGGGGTCCCGACTCCTCCTACCTGGCCTGCTGGGATTTGAAGTCCAGACCAGGCCTGGTGGCTGAGATAGATGCCAGGGACTGGGGCCTAGGCTCCCAACCTAACACCGTCTGTCTGTCTGTTTCCTGGGGGACAGTTTAAGTACCCTGTGAACATCTCTGGGGAAGGGTCATCATTTGCGAGCTTTCTGAGCTGTGGCAGGGTTTGGAGAGAGATGGGGGAGGGGTCCTGGGGCTGAACTTCCAACAGAACATTGCTGACTCTTAGGGTAAATGGATGCCCGGGGCTGAGGTAAAGCTTCTACCAGAACACTTGGGGAACTGATTCCTGCCATCTCCTAGTTCTCCTGGGTGCCCTTCGACACATCCCACCCCCAGCTGTGGTTCATTTGGTGGCGTTGCTCTTTCTGGAATGCCCTTCCTGATTTGCTCTGTAGTGTCGGTGGCAGCAACCGGAAGATTATGTTCTTTGTGAGCGCTTCCTCTTGACCCTTCCACATCACACTGTTTACCGCAGCTGCCCTTGTTAGTCTGGGCTGGCTCCTTTGCATCTGCATATAGTTGATTAGTGAAATTCGTTTATACTGAAGGATTTGGGCCTCGCCTTGACGGTGATCAGGCCTGTTGGATGGCAGCTATCGGGTTTGCATTTTAAGATGATTGGGTAATGGTGTAGATGCTGAGTTAGCAGAGGATGCTGAGAATGCCTGCTTCGAAGAGAGTCCAGTTATCTAGAATTAGTATCTTCAAACTCCTGCTTCCTTCTTCTGTAACACAGAAGACATTATTATAATTATGATGATGATGAGGTCAGGTTATTAGTCACCTTGGGTTAGTAGCCTTGCAGTCATTCAGGGATCCAGACTGACAAATACAGCTAGCTGTACCCTCAACACTTTTGAAGCATCAAGTTCTAAAAGTTGAAGGAAAATCTGAACAGTAGAGGATCTGGTGGGAGGTTTGTGTGGACCAGGTCTAGAAGTGGTAAATATACCCCCTACCAGAAGCTAAGTTGTCTCCTGACCCTAAGGGGTATGGCCTGGGTAACGTGGTCTCTAGGGCTCAGCCCTTCAGAAATAATCTTGGTTAGAACTTCACAAAGAATGTGTGAGAGAAATTTGGGGAAGTTGAAGGAGAGGGTGACTGTGGAGAGAGGCTGTGGAGAAATGATTACTGCTCCCACTGGGTACTGAAGGCAGGAGAGGGCCTCTGTTCTATTATCTAAAAGGCAGACTGAACCCTTAGATGCTGATTTGGAAGCTGCTAGGTGGTAAATCCTGTGACCCCAGTCACAGGAGCAGACCAGATCCGAGAAGGTGAGCCTACAGAGTTAGGGGAGTTTTAGGAATAATCTGCCAGGCAGGAATGAGATCTCTAGGGTGAAAGAGGAGCTGCAAGCCCAGAGAAAGAGGGTGTGTAACTAGCAGTGGCTGTGAGTGCATGAATTTGAGACGGCCTTGCTATGTTGGCCTGACTGGCATGAAGCTTACTATGTAGACCAAGCTGGCCTCCAACTCACGAAGATCTTCCTGCTTCTGGGATTGAAGCCATGCACCACTGTACCTGCCAGGTGAACCTTTATAATGTGCTTAATTGGTAAGATAATCATGGAAGGAAGATCTCTTCTTATGCAAATTCCCAAAATTTAGGTTCAAATTTTGTACTAGAAATCTGGACATGTGATATTTACTGGCCGACATGACTGAGGTTCTTCCTCATTTTTCACCTTTGTCTACTCCCATGATTTTATACTAGGTAGTTTCCTAAACTACCCCAAACGTTTTTTCCCATGGGAAATAGAAAGTGAGTGTCACTAACTGTACTTTTTTGTGACTTTTGACTTCTTGATGGCAGGGTTATCTCTGGGAGTTTCAGTGAGTTTCTGTCTCCTGCCTTACATTCCTCTCTCCACCTAGCCTTAGCACTTCCGTCTCCACCTCCCTAGTGCTGGGACCACCTTTGTCTGAGCTGTTTCTCTTTAGAGACTTTCGACCTTGTTTGGTTCAGGGTAGCCTTGAACTAACAGAGATTAAAGGGGGTTTAAAGGTGTGTGCCACCACTCCCTGGCCTGCAGCGGCTGAGCTCTGCACTCTGATCTTCAGGCAAGCTTTATTTGTTGAAACAAACAAAAAGTCACCACACTGTCTTTGACTTCAGACCTGTGCCCAGGAGGCTGTTTGCCTGATGATCGAGAGCTAGTCACCTTGTTTGAACCCAGCTCTGCTCTTTGCTGGCCAGTATTTGGCAAGTGGCTTTATGGCTAAGTCTGTTTCCTCAACGGTGCTGCGATTATTACCTCACAGGCTCATTGAGGACTGAATGAGTTAACTCATGAGACAGTTAGGCAGCCCCTGTTGCATAGAAAATGCTCAGCAAGCTTTAATTGTCATTATTGCAGTTATTTGGTATATTTGGCATTGGCATTACCAATTTATTTTCCCTTCTCTCCTCTTGTCAGCTTTTTCCTAACCCTCTGAGTTTTGTTTGTTTTGTACCTTTCAAGGGCCTCTCCTGGTTACTCCTCAGTTCTCTCCCCACTCCAGACTCTGCAGTGTCCTTTTCCTTTTGGGCCACTGTTTTCCTACTACAGCTGATCTCGGACTTCGCACTCCATATTTGAGTTCTTTTTTATTGCATTCACTAGGTGGGGGATAGGCGTCAAGGATGACTTTATGGTTTTTGATCTTCAGGGGAGCTTGTAGGAAAAAAAGGGTTTGGGAATGGATCAGCAGTTTGGCATTCTCTCAAGATGTTTATTACAGACGTAAAATAAGGTATAGGAGATGCTGCTTTGCTTGGCTTTTCAGGTGACCCAGTCAGTCATTTGGAGATTTGTCCCTGAGTTCTTAGGGTGGTGTACCAGTGCCTGATTGATCAGTATGGAGGAGGGGAGTTGCAAGAGGACTGGGCCCAGGAGTGTGTGTCTACGTGTACACATACCTGAAAGCATGAGTCACACTGCTTAGTTTTTAAAGAAAGATCTACTTTTATTATTTTTAATTATGTGTCTGTGTGGGGGTAGAGTGGAGGGAGTTGTGTACATAAGAGCAGGTGCCTTCGAAGGCCAGAGGAGAGTGTCAGTGAGACACCAATCATGGGTGCTGGGACCTCTGTGGTGTTCTTAACTACTGAGCCATCACTCTACCCCCTGCTCAGTTTTGTCTTTTGTTTGTTTTTTCTCGTGTGTGTGTGTGTGTGTGTGTGTGTGAGAGAGAGAGACAGAGACAGAGACAGAGACAGGGTCTCTCCCTGACTATCCTGGGACTCACTGCGTAGCCTAGGCTGGCCTTGACTCTGCCTCCTGAGTATTGGGATTAAAGGCCCTACCCTTTAATATCTATCATGCCCTACCCTTACTCAGGTTTTTTTTTTATTGAACTCTACATTTTTCTCTGCTCCACTCTCATCCTCCCCCCTCCCCCCTTTCAACCCTCCCCCAAGGTCCCCATGCTCCCAGTTTACTCAGGAGATCTTTTTATTCTTCTCATGTAGACTAGATCTATGTAAGTCTCTCTTAGTGTCCTCATTGTTGTCTAGGTTCTCTGTGCTTGTGGTTTGTAGGCTAGTTTTCTTTGCTTTATGTTTAAAAACCACCTATGAGTGAGTACATGTGATAATTGTCTTTCTGCCTTACTCAGGTTTTTAATACAAGTGTAAGTGCTTACTGAGTGGCCAGTCTGCTGAGACCTTTTGCATGATGGCCCTGATGTGTCATTACATACTTGCTGAGAAGGGTTGTCTGGGCTCTATACATTGCCCAGTGCCTTCTCTTCCCAGTCATGTTTTCATGCATAGCTATTTTTTTCTGCTGCTTATAAGTAGGGTCAGGAAGTATTTGTGAAAACTTGCCTTGAGGAATGATTTTACCAGTCTGTAAGTCTGCCATAAGTATCATAGATTGGATGGCCTGACCTTTCTTCTGTCCTCCCATTCCTCCCTTCCTCTCTTACACTCCTTCCCTTTCCTGTCTCCCCCTCCTTCACAGGGGCTTGTGATGTTGTCCAGCTAGTCTAGAACTTGTGATCCCACTCCCTCAGCTTCTGAGTGTTGGGATTACAAATGTCTGTCATAATACCCGACAGACCAGGAGGCTTGAACAGCAACAATTATTATTTCTTACAGTTCTGGAGGATGGAATTTTGAGATGAGGTGTTTGGCAGGTTGGTTTCTTCTGAGATTAATTTTCTTGGCTTTCAGATGGCCACCTTCTTCCTGGGGTTCTCATAAGCCTTTCCTCTATGTGGATCTTTGTTCTAGCCTCCTTCTTATTAAAGTACATCAGTCATGTTGGATTGGAACCACTCTAATGACCTTATTTTAACTTACTTACCCCTCTGATGACCCTATCTCCAAAAGCAGTTTGACATTCTAAGGATCCAGAAGTTGGAGCTCTAATAGGGGAGTTTGGGGGAGATCAAATTTAGCCCATAACACCATCTCTGCTTCTTTGCAGGAAGAACTGTAGGAATGGTCACAACTTGAAGACTGATCACAACCTGAGTGTGCTGAGAACTCATGGTGTTGACCACCTCAACTATAATGAGCTTTGCCAACTCTTGGTTCAAAATGACCCCTGGCTTTTACCAGAAGTGAGTGCCAGAGGGATGGTGGGGTTGAGGTCTTCTTTGCAAATAACAGTGGAGAAGCCAGATGGTTGAAAGATAGATAACTCAGTGCAGGAGAGAGCTGAGGACACCATTTTTATCAAGAGCCATTGCATGGAGGAGACTTAGATTTAATATCCAGCTCTGCTAATTAAATATACTGGATTTAATATGTAGCTCTGCTGAGTTTGGACCAGCCTTGGCATCTCTTGAAACTTTTCCTTCCCTATCAGTTGACAGTGAGGTTGGCCAAAGCCTGAAGCAAGTGTTATTTAGCACTGAGCAGAATGAATGGCCCCAGTTGGCTTGTCCCTGAATTGCGGGAATTGGAACTGTAAATTTGGGTATTGGTCTATGGTGACGTCTTCCAGAGCTTCTTGACAGTCACTCAGTACTCTCTCTACTCACTCCTTTTACCCGGGAGAATTTGAACATTAGCTGACATGCATTCTCAGATGGTGTAAACTTATTGCATTATCTCTGTATCATTTGGTGGGTGAGGACTAGCAGCATAGAAGATTTATTGGGTAAGGCGCAGGGGAACGTATAGAGAACTTTTAGACTGTGGCAAGGTAGGAATGACATTCATGGCAGGTGAGGAAGGAAGGTGCTGAGTGGGAGACTGACTGACTATAGCCTGTGTCTGACAGCAGTTCTGCCAGGCTCCCAGGGGCTGCTAGAGGGTTGCTGTGACTCACCAGATGAGACCTGCCTTTGGATCTGCTGTGCCTCAGTGTGAATAGGACACTGGCTTTAAAGGGCGCCTCTGGCAGATCTGGGTAGGGTATTTTCCATGGACGGGGCAGGTTAGATGGGATGTTTGGACACGGTTATTGGTTTGATCTAACAAATTAGATTGGCATATTTTAATGCAGATATTTCCGTATTAGACAATGTCACCCATTTGAGAAATGGTAGCATATCATCGTGAGTGGCACATAATAAATGTTGACTTTTTATATTTGCTTTTTGAAAATTCATATTGATTTTATTCAGCTAAGCTTTCGGGAATATCCATTTTGGTTTGGCACTGTGATCAGGAGATAAAAGATCCTGCTTTGTCCTTAAAGGAAGCAAATCAAATTGTAGGATAAGAAGGTCACAGAATGATTTCAGGGTGATGTTTGTGATTGTGAGAGTTCGCGTTCTGGGCAAAGGTGTTTTCAGGTTGATGAGTCCTGCCCTGAGTGCTGGAAGATAAATGAGTGAGGATGAGGGCAGTCTAGCACCCCTGATGTGCTGGCATTGCTGGACGCTTCCTTGTTTTCCTGTCTAGTAATCACAACAACTCTGCCACATTGAAATCCTACCCGTTTTAGAGATTTAAACTTTGGAGTCTCAAAGCTGATGAGTGGCTTGTACACGGCAGCTGTCAGAATTGATGTCTAGCTTTTCCCGTGGGTGGAATCCTTGAAGGAAAACTGAGTCCTGCTTCTGAAGCCCTCAAGGGATTTTCTACAGCTTGTGAAACTTAGTGCCTAGGAGTCAAGTGGGGGCCAGTTTCCATGTTGAAGTACTTGAAATGTAGAAAAGGAGCAGCGGATTGGGGGCAAGCTGCAAGTCTGCAGTTTTGCATTGTGGTGCGTGTTTTGTGATCTTGGTTGGTGAAGGCGGAGGACTGGGACTCATGTAGCATGAGGCCAGTCTGGGTATGGGCGACCTTGTATCAATAAACCAGAAAAAGGCTGGCTGAGGTTTGCCAGCACCCCAGCTGAACACACAACAGATACAGGGACTAGTTGTGTGACTGGGGATAGCTGATGAAATTTTAATAAAATTTATTAAATTTGTTAGGAGTGGGGCATAAACACACATGTGTACAAGGGTGCGTATGAGTGTGCCACAGTGCAAAGGTCAGAGGACAACTCTATGGAGTTGTTCTTCCTTCTTACCTTAACGTTGACTCTGGTGTTTGAGTCAGGACCTCAGGCCTGAGCAGCTGGTGCTTGTACCTGTTGGACCTGGCTGTTGAGCTTTGGAGTTTGCAAGTTCCATTGAAAAATGAAGTTTTTTTTTTTTTTTTAAACTCTTTTGCTTTTGGGGGGCCTGCCACTCAGCTCCCAAATAAATCACACCTGGAGGGTTAATCTTAATTATGAATGCCTAACCTCAGCTTGGCTTGTTTTATCCAGCTTTCCTTAATTTAAATTATCCCAATTACCTTTTGTCTCTGGGATTTTTTTCTTTTCTTACTTCTGTATATCTTATTCTGTGACTGGCTGGGTGGCTGGCCCCTAGAATCTTCCTTGTTCTCTCTTGCTCCTTCTTCCTCCATTTCTCAGATTTCTCCTCCTATTTATTCTCTCCGCCTGCCAGCCCCTGCCTATCCTTTTCTCCTGCCTCGCTATTGGCTGTTCAGCTTTTTATTAGATTGTCAGCTGTTTTAGGCAGGCACAGCAACACAGCTTCACAGAGTTAAGCAAATGCAACACACCTTTAAATAATTTTCCACAACAATGAGGCAGTGGTATTTGGCCTTTTCTGAGATACATTAGCCCTTATAACCTCTCTGACTTTGAACTTAGAAAGGAAAAGTGGGAGAAATGAACTAGTAAGAGATACTTGGTGTGGTGAGGCTGTTGGGGGGTAAGGGTGGGTAGAAGACTGCCCCTGCTCCTGTTCCTTTGAAGTTGCATGGGTCTTTCTAGGGGAGGGTTTTGTTCGGAGGGTATTTTATTTTAGGGAGCATTTTGGTATCCATGTCTTAAGTGAAAGGTGACCTCTCTGGCCCATGTGAATGGTGAAATAGTACATTGGCTCTGAGGCCCCTTCTCCCCGTGGTATGGCTATTGAGGAGATGTGCTGTGTAAAGTGTTCATGGGATGATGTCTTTTATGCTCTTTGTCAACAGATCTGCCTACATTACAACAAAGGAGATGGACCCTTCGGCTCTTGCTCATTTCAAAAGCAATGCATTAAACTCCACATCTGCCAGTACTACTTACAGGGAGATTGCAAGTTTGGCACTGGCTGTAAGAGGTCCCACGAGATCACTAACTCTGAAAATCTGCAGAAATTGGAGAAGCTGGGTATAAGTTCTGACATGATGAGCAGGCTGCTCTCTACTTACCGGAATGCATATGACATCAAGAATATGGGCTCCACCCTCAGCAAAGTGCCCTCTTCTGTAGGTTCACCGGGAACTTCTGGTAAGGCTGCTGGAAAGTGCTGTGGGCCCTGGGCTTATGACCTGGGTTTTTGTTGGTTAGTAAATACAATATGGCTTTGTGCAATTGTGAAGTTTAGTAACAGTTATTCATCTTTCCTAGCTCAGGTTCCGAAGATGAGTTGAGGTCTAGGCTTAGTCAAACAAGGCATTTTAGGTGATGTGAACTGTGGTGGGTACCCTAGAGGCTTTGGGTCTGCACTGAAGTGAGGTCAGCTCCCCTCTGTGCAATTGCCTTCCCACTCTCTGGAGAATTTTTCCTTTTAGTGAGGGACCTAGAGTTGGGATGCTGATTATACAGCTCTAGGGCCAACCATTAGGGTGGTATTCTTTATATAGCAGAAGAATTCAAGAAGGCATTTGTAAAACTGGCCTTGACCATCTTCCTGTCATGAGTAAGCAGATGTTCTCTCCTTGTTAATTTTTATTTATTTATTTATTGGCCTTATTCCCTAACTCTTTGACATCTAGACAGTGCTTGGCCTGTCAACATGAGTGAGTAGGCAGGAGATTTTTTTTTTAAGTGTCTGTCAGGCTTAGTGACAAGTAGATGACTTCTCAGTTGATATTTTTATAATATTTTGCATTCATAGGTGTTTTCTCCTATGTGTGTCTGTGCACCATGCACTTCTGGTGCCTGCAGAGGTCACAGGTCAGGATAATGTATTAGAGTCCTTGGAGCTGAATTGGCAGATGGTTGTGAGCTGCTATGTAGATGCTGGGAATTGTACCCAGGTCCTCTGGAAGAGAAACCGATGCTCTCAACTGCTCAGCAATCTTTAGCCTCTAGTAGAATTTTTTAAAAAATAATTTTTAGTTATTCTTTGCTAATTTTGTAAATGTATACACTTTTCTTAATCATATCCAACCCAAATCCCCTTCCTACTCTTTCCAATATTTTCTCCAAATTTATGTGATTTTTAAAAAGGTTTTTATTTCACTTTTATTTATGTGGATGTGTAAGTGCCTGTAGGAGTCAGAAGAGGGCATCAGATCCTCTGAAACTGAATTTGTAGATGGTTTTGAGCCTCCATGTGGGTGCTCTGAACTGAATTCAGGTCCTCTGGAAGAGCAGCAAACATTCCTAACTACGGACCCATTTCTTTAGATCCCTCATGCTATTATCTTAAAAGTTACTTGTTAACATTTATTTGTGTGTGTGTGTGTGTGTGTGTGTGTGTGTGTGTGTGTGTGTGTGCATACAAGTTTGTGCTATAGCACATGTGGTCAGAAGACAGTTTGTAGAAATCTTTCTCTCCTTGTGGGTCCCAGGGATCAAACTTGGCAGCAAGTTGTCTTACCACTGAATTTCATTAGTGCAACCTGCATGCTTGTTGACATGGGGTCATCCATCTGAATGAACTACCTACCTCTGGCTGTACCACCAAAGAAAGATGACTTTCCCTTTCCAAAGCAGTAGTTAGTTGCCAGTAGCTCATGACTAGGAGTGGAGCCTCATAAGCCCCTCTCACATTCATAATGGAATGTTGACTGGCTTAATCTTGTGCTGGTAAACCATAGCTGCTGTGAATGCCTGCATGCAGTGGCCATCCTTTGTCTAGAAGACAGTGTTTCATAGTACTTTCCCATCCTCCAGCTCTCTTCTTTCTGTCCCTCCTTTTGATTTGTTCCCTTGTACTTGAGGGGCGTTGATACAAATGTTTTATATAAGGCTAAACACTTTAATAGTCACTTATTTTTGGCACTTTGACCAGTTATAATTCTATATTGGTTGCTGCTCACTGCAAAAAGAATCTTCTATAACCAAGGTTGAAAGCAGCACTAATATATGGGTATAAAATAAATATTTAAAAGGTGGTTTGACAACAATGTTCATTGACCAGAACAACAGTAGTAGGTTGTCTAATGCCTGTGACCTTTCTAGCCATGGACTTTTGGTTGGTTTATAGTACCAAGTATGAATTTCCTCCTATAGAGCAGGCTAAAATCCAACCAGAAGCAGTTGGTTGCCCCTGATATGTCTATACCAGTAGTTATATCTTGCCTGGCAGAATGTAGCCTGCAAAATCCACTCACTACTGGGTATTCTACTGATGACTTTTCTCCTCCATTGGCCTGCCTTGTGCCTTCTACCACTGTGAAAGTTAGCCAGCAGGGAGGATGTTTTTGGGTTAGTTTCAGTTTGATTTCTGTTTTCCAAAGTATGTTGTGTCTTCACTGTCTACTTAATGCTGAGCAGCCAAGAGCAATAACCTGTGTTGTTAGGGGGTTCCTCTGGGGCCTTCCTGACCAATGATGACTCTTAGACAGGTATCCCATGCCTGGGACTAAGATTTTTATTTTGTAACTCAGATGTTCTGGGGGAAAAGACTTGTCCATTCATGCAGTGGACCTCTATTCAAATTCCTTTTTAAAAAATTACATATTTAATTAAAATTACTTTATAAAGCAGTGTGTTTCTATAAGCCTTTTTCAGTAGATTTTACTTTTTTTTTTTTTCTTTGTGAGGTGACATCTTCCTCTTTCTCCAAAATGGCCTCAAATTTGGCACAGTTGTCTTGCTTCAGTCTCCCTGGTAGCTGGGGCTTTAAGTATCTACCTTTGTTCCTGGCCAAAGGTTTTTACTTAATAAGCATTTCTTAACTACCTGCTGTATGTGGATGAATAATGTGGCCCTTGAGGGAGCTTATGAAAACTTGGTTCATTTGGATTTCATTATAGATGCTGTTGGCTGGCCACTCTGGTTCTCTGCTCTTTCGGTAACTTTGGGAATTTGCTATGTGCTGGTCTCTGTCCTGGGCCTGAGTTAGCCTTTTATAAACATGAGAATAGGCTTCCTCCACAGAGCACTCCTTTTATCCACCCACTCATTTAGAGGTTGAGAGAGAAACCGTGTTTTAATAGAACTTTTCCAACAGTGCCAGCAAACATACTGGCCACTGTAATCTTATCTGATTGTCATAGTTAAAAATTATTCTTTTTTTAAAAGTATTTATTCATTTATTATGTATACAATATTCTGTCTGTGTGTATGTCTACAGGCCAGAAGAGGGCACCAGACCTCATTACAGATGGTTGTGAGCCACCATGTGGTTGCCGGGAATTGAACTCAGGACCTTTGGAAGAGCAGGCAATGCTCTTAAACAACTGAGCCATCTCTCCAACCCCTTAAAAATTATTCTTGCTGCCTCTAGCTTTCCTTTGCATTTTCTTCTGTTTGTGAGCGTGCGCATGCATTTGTGTGTCAACCTCAGTTGATACTCCTCAGGTGCTGCCCATCTTAGTTTTTTTGAGACAGAATCTCTCATTGTCCTAGCCCTCACCAGATAGACTAGGCTGGCTGGCCAGTGAGCCCCAAGGGATCTCTTTGTCTATCTCTACCTCCCCTGGGACTGTAGGCACGCTCAACATGCCCAGCTTCAACGTGTGTGTGTGTGTGTGTGTGTGTGTGTGTGTGTGTTCTCTTGAGGCAAGTCTCTATGTAGACCAGGCTAGTCTTGAACTCAACAGAGATCCACCTGCCTTCCCCTCCCAAATGCTTTGACTAAAAGCATGTATCGCTATATCTGTGCACCACTTGAGTGCTTGGTTCCCACAGACCAAAAGATGATGTCAGATCTCTTGAACTGGAGTCACAGACAATTATGGGAGACCATGTGAATACTGGAAAGTGAATATGGGACATCTGGAAGAACAGCCAGTGCCCTTAACTGCTGAGCCATCTCTCCAGACCCACTCAGATTTTTAAAAATGTGGGTTTTGGGTGACAGATCTGTGGTCCTCAAGCCTGCAGGGCAAGCACTTACTGTCATACCAGTCTCTTCAGTTTTTTTTTTTTTTTTAATACTCGGATATACAGAGGTTTCACTGTAGCTAATGTTTAGAGCATCATCTGGATTATAACTATTAAAAATGAGGGAAGGACCCACTTCTCAGTGACCTAGGTCTTACAAACAGTTACTTCTTTGGAGAGAGAAGAACTTCAGAGCCTCTTAGGTGTGGGTTTTGAGGCCCAGCCTGTGGAATATTTGGGAGTTTACAAAATGAAAAGGAAAGATGCCGATAACAGAGCGACAGGTGATAGGATAGTAAATGAGGAAAAGCTGTCAAGGAGTTTTCTATTATTATTTGTGTTAAGTGGATGGGATAAATGTAATAGGTAAAGACCCTTTGGTGTGGTAATGAGAAATGTACACTTTGAAAGAACTTAGCATGCCTGTCTTAAAGAGCTTATAAGTAAACTAAAATTAAGAATATTGTATTTGAAGATGAAAACTTTCCATATATTACCTTTTTTATTGTTACTACCCAGTTCTAAAGACTTCATTGACAAGTATTTACTATAGAAACTAAATATAATTTTTAAAATGCCCTTCCATTTTTCCTTTCTTAGTGACTTGGATGGATAGTTGCAAAAAAAAAGAATACCCCTCTGTGATGTTCTGGGTTTAGTAAAAAGCTGTATGACGGAGTGTTCTGGGATTCACCGTAACAGTCAGGTGCCTACCTGTGTGGTCAGGGTACTTTTATCCTTTAAGGGTAGGTTCTGTCAGTTTGCCTAGACCACTTCGGTAGTGTGTGGAGAGATGAACAGATTCTTTCTTTTTCCCATGCAGTACTGTAATCCTACATGAAAAGCATCAATGGACGCTGACCTATTTTGTATTTTTTCTTTGTAGAAAAAAAAGAAAGTTCAGGTTCTGTGTCACCAGGCGCTCCTAGTCAGGAGGAGAGTGATCAGATTTGCTTGTACCACATTCGGAAGAGTTGTAGCTTTCAAGGTAAGTTAGAGGCTGTTCTCCCCTCTCATGGGAGGGAGACTGCTTCTCATTCTGGAACTGCTTTGAGGCACCCCTAAAGAGAGGAGGGGTCTTGCCAAACTAGTTCTGAATCTGTCCTGTTGAGAATGGAAGGAATTATTTGAATTTCTGAAAATGAAGCTGTAGATAAGCTTTTGGAAATATAGCATTCTGGGTCTGAACCAGGTGAGTGTCAAGTGACCATAGAACTTCCAGAAATAGGGCTACTAATCTAGTGGAGGCTAAAATAATTACTACTTCTCAAGGGTGACAGTAGGCCTAGGGGAGTCTCAGAAACTCGGAAGACCCCAGTGAGAAGGAGGAAGTACTTGTGTTAGCACTTGGAGGATTGCTCAGGGCTTCATATCAGGCCAGTGGTCCCTGCTTGGGACCTTTGCCTACCCTTTAGCACAAACAGTAATTCTTTTTTTCTTTTTTCTTTTTTTTTGTTTTTTCGAGACAGGGTTTCTCTGTGGTTTTGGAGCCTGTCCTGGAACTAGCTCTTTGTAGACCAGGCTGGTCTCGAACTCACAGAGATCCGCCTGCCTCTGCCTCCCGAGTGCTGGGATTAAAGGCGTGCGCCACCACCGCCCGGCACAAACAGTAATTCTTATGTGGGTCAGTGTTTCCACAAAAGCTTTGTATTCACTGACAGCTTAGCCTTTGACTGAAGATTCTTTCTCAGCTTCTGTGACTGCAGCCACCAAAATGTTTTGTTCCATTTTTAGTCTTTAGATGTCACACAAGCAGTTCATAAATATTTTCACTTTGTGAAGGGGTTAGAGAATACAGGCAGAGCAGAAAGCCCTCCATCCCTTCATCCTTTCCTCATGGTCAACACTTGCTGGATGTTGTGCCACTTGTTTTACATACTTTATTTCAAATTGAATTTTATTTATTTATTTTATGTGGATGGGGTGGTTTGCTTGCATGTACGTCTTTGCACCTAGTTTTTGCCTGGTGCCCAAGGAGGCCAGAAGAGGACATCTGATCCCTTAGAACTGGAGTTACAGAAGGTTTTGAGCCACCATATCAGTGCTGGGAATTAAACCTGGGTCCTCTAGAAGAGCAACCACTGAACCATCTCTATAGCCCCTTCATTCTTGTTTTTAAAAGATTTATTTATTTTTAGCTTTCCTCTCTCTTTCTTTAGATTTTATTCTGCTTGCTTTGTACTTTAAGGGTTCTTAAATGATCCTGTTTTATTTGTAGTACTTTTCATTGTGTCCAAGTACTTTTTACCTTTACCTTTCTCCTGTTGTACCAAGAGATATAGGGAGGGAGGGGAGGTGAATGTGCTTTCCAAATTGATTCCATTTATGCAACACCTGAGAAGCCTAGAGCCTGGATTGCCGTGAGTTGGAGAACATTAGAAGAGAAACAAGAAAGCTGATAAATAGGGTGGACTAGGGAAGATAGCCATGGAAGGGTTGCTTTCTGCTCCTACTGCTGTGACAAAATTCTCGCCAGCTGCTGTGGTCGAGGTGGCCTCTCCATCCACCTGTGAGAATCCTGGCCTGTCCATCCAGTTCCAAGCTTGCTGTTAGCCACAGCCCTGGGTTCCTGGATCCTTTCTGAGACCTCAGTTTGGTGGGCATGAGGGAGCTACTGTTCCCTAGGAAGTGTTTTCTTCAGGGAGTTTTTCTTTGGGCCACCCAAGATTTGCCTGTACTTGGAGCTTATCAAAATAACATTTCAACACTTGGGTGCTTTCTGCTAACTTCTTATCATTTCCTTTAGTGCCCTTCAAGGAAGGAATAGGAACTCTGATTTGGCCGCAACCTCTGTACCATAACTTCAGCCTGGCCCAGTGCTTCATTATAAGAATGCAGTAGATCTCTGAGCCTAGTATGAGTCATATAAGGCCAGACTCTGTACAAGTCAGGGAGCTGCAAGGCCCCAAGATGTCCATGCCCTGCCTTGTTGAATTTACGAGATTTCCTTGCCTGGACACCCCCAGCTTGTTTTCTGAGGCCTCTTGACCTAGTGCTCCTTTTTGCTGTGCAAAAACTACTGGCCTGTTCTTTGACAAGCTCTAGCAATGTCAACATGTTCCTCTGTGGCACTCCACCACTTTTTATAGAATCTTGGAAAGATCTGACATTGAGAAAGAATGTATAGATTTTAGGAAATTTTAATTTAAGTGTTAAATTAGCTTAAATTCATTATTTTAAACTACAAATTAAAATGGATTAGCTGCAGTTAATAAGAAATGAATCTTAATCACCTTTTCCTTAGCAGCCAGGTAGGTCCTCTAAGAACAAATGATGGTTTCCTGGTGCTTGGGTGTCTGTCTAGAAAGATGTTACACATGTACTGGTGTGCGTGTCTCTATACTAAGTGCATGTGTATATTCGGTTTGTTCTTACATAGCACTAGCACACTTGGACTTTCCTTGTTTCACTTACCCCGCTGCTTACTTTTGAAGACTATATAATAAATACATGCCTAATACTCAATTAGAAGCATGCAAAATGTTGGAAGACTTTTCTCATTCCTCTACAAGAAATACTGCATATGTATAGTTAGAATACTACTAATCTCTCTGTCTCCTAATTTGTATATAGAAACATTCTGCACCTGGATGAGGATCTTTCTAATAGTTTACTTCTTGGCTATATCTCCATGTCAGAATGCAGTGAACTGCCTAGGCCTTTTTCCTTTCCAGTTCCCCCCCCCCCACACACACACACCATCTCTGTACAGATGTATCAGAAACTCACAGAGCTTTTGAAAGGAAGTGTCAGAGCCAGCCAGCATAAGCCAAGATGCAAGGGCTTGAAATGGAGGGCAGTGAGCCCTGTGGCACTTAGAAGACAGGAAAATAGAGGGGAGGACATGGATACTGTTGGACAGAGTAACACATGTGAAGACACGGGTAGGGTATGTTGAAGATGAGGTGAGTCTCTTAGCAGATACCCAGAGGATATCTCAGCAGCCAAACCACCACCTTCAGTGGGATGTGTGAGGTTGAATGGATTCATCTCTTTCCCCTCCTTCCCTCCTTTCCTCCTTCTCTTCCTTCCTCTTAGGAATTGAACCTAAGGTTTTTGTCTAATACAGTTCTTTGTCACTGAACTGTATTTCCAACCCCATTTTTACTTTGAACTTGTGATCCTCCTGCCTCAGCCTCCCAAGTAGCTAAGATTATAGGCCTCAGCCATCAAGCTAGATTCTGGGATGGATTCCTGTTGGAGTAAAATCTAGAATCTGACATTCTAGACTAACACATTTTTTATTTAAAACATCATTGTAATGTTCCATTTAAAGGAAAGACACACGTAGTAAGAACCATAGTATGTAAATGTCCAGGTAGAACTGCACTAACAAAACCCAACTTCCTCATAACTTCCCAGAATGTTCTCAGGTCAGTGATCAGGACCACTCCCATTGACAATTGAAGGGTGGGGACACAGTGTTTATTAGGGTATCTTACTACTTTGTTTCTGTTTTAGATAAGTGCTATCGAGTTCATTTTCATTTGCCGTATCGGTGGCAGTTCTTGGATGGAGGCAAATGGAAGGATTTGGACAAAATGGAGCTTATTGAAGAGGCATATAGTAATCCCAGTAAAGAGAGGTAGGAGAATGAAAACGTTACCCTCATCCAGACTTTGTGCCCAGCCTGTGTTCTCAGCATAAGGGATTTAGTTTAAACAATAGTATGAACATGCATGCGTATGTGTGCACGCAGACACACATGCACAATCACGTAAGTTTGATCTGGAGATGGAAGCCTGTGGTGTTTATACTGGCTTGTCTATTCGCCTACTTTCCTCCATTCAGGAAGGAGCCATGAGAAAAGAAGGTGGTACCAAGACCAGGTAACTTCACTTACTTGCTGCTAGGATTGATTACAGAAACAGTTACTTATTATTGCAGATAATCCAGATGATAAAATCTTTTCTGGAAAGTCACAGCAAAACTGTTTAACCTGAATGTTTTAAGGTTGGTTTTTTTTTTTTTTTTTTTAGCATTTTTTTTTTTTTTTTTTTTAGCATTTCACTCAGCCAATTCATAGTGAAAACGGAAGTCTCAGATAGCTTTCTTTTAAATATTTAACCTTAGCTTGTGTTAGAACGTGCTGCAATATGTTGCTAAAAAGATAATTTAAAAAATCTTATTGTGGGCTGGGGAGGTGGCCGAGTAGGTAAGCAAGCATATGTTGCTCTGGCAGACTGCCTTGGTTCCTGAACCCACTTGGTGACTAAGAACTGTCTTGCAGAGGGTCCGATGCCCTCTTCTGGTCTCCTCAGACACTGCACTATGTGGTGAATACATGTAGACAAAATACTGCACCCAAGAAATAAAAATAAATAAACCTTTATTAAAAGGGAAAAAAAGGGTTTGGAATTTATTTCATTATTGTTTATATCTATGTTGTCTGTGTGTATGTATGTGCATGTGAGTGCCTGCAGATGTCACAAAAGAGTATTATTGACTCCCCTGGCACTAGAGTTACAGGCAGTTGTGAGCTACCCACTGTGGGTACTGGGAGCCAAATCCTCATCCTCTGTTAAAGCAGTAAGTGCTTTTAACTGCTGAGCCTACTAAAAGGAGGATTTGAATGTCTAAAACGATTTTGAACTTAGAGTGCATATGTGCAAATTGCTATTGACTAAAATTGTGAAGCAAATTATTCTCCTTAGGAAGATTAAAAAGCTCACATACCACCCATAATCTTTCTACTTGAAGAATATTTTAAGTATACATCTCAATGACTTTTGACAAATATATTTGCTTTTGTAGCCAGTAGTCTGATTGAGATACAGTATCTCATCACTCTAGAAGGTTCTTCATTCAGCTCACTTTCCCAAGCTGTCTTCACTGACTTCTTTCACCATAGATTAGTTTTGTTAGTTCTTCGACCTAAACGTTGAACGGTTTGCTGTGTGCTGAAATGCCTGGAGTCTAACAGCATTGTGGTTTCTTTTCTTTTCCTTTTTGAGGCAGGGTCTCATTTTTCAGCACAGGCTGCCCATAAACTGTCAATGTGGCCAACACCTCCCAAGGGCTGGTATTACAGGGTTGTACTTCCATACCAGTTCAATACTTCTGGTATGGGCCAATCTTCTGTGCACCATATGTGTGTTTCTATTGGGAGAATTTCCAAAGGGGTCTTCCGGGAGATAGGCTGTGTTTGTCCTTGGCTTTGTCAGATGATAACAGATTGTCTTCCAGGTGATCATAGTACTTCCCAGTCCCTTAGCAGTATTTAATGATGTGTCCCCCTGATACTGGTACTGTTGACCATTTACATACTAACCAGTCAAGAGTGTAAAATGTTTTCTCAGTTTGTATAACCATGATTTCCACGTGTCCATTGGCTATTAGGGTTCATTTGCTGTACAGTGTCCATCCTTAATTGCATTTGCGAATAAAGAGAGCCATGTTTTTACCTATCCATTTATTTTTGAAGCAGTCTTTACATTTCTGCATATTAAATGTGAGTTAAAAAAATTAGCTCTTTTACTCAGCTGATAGTGCCTTTAATGCAGAGAAATATTTATCCACCTTTCCCTTTATGGTTTTGTACTTTATGTATCTTAAGAAATCCTTCATTCTAAAAACAAAAAGAAATTCTCCTGAGTTTTCTTCTAAAAGTGAACATTTTAAGTATAACACTATATTTAAATTCTTTTTTATGTGATTAAATTTGAATTCAGTTTCATTCTTACGTGAATCACCAGTTTTTTTAATACCTATTTTGAAAAGTTTTAATTTATTTTTTTCGTGATTAAAATACTTGCCATAAAATTAAAACTACTGAATATGCTTATTATACAAGCTCATGACTACTTATTTCTGGAAGTTCATTTTTGAAACCACCAGAAGAGAGCCAAATTTGGTAAAATGTTAACACACCTTAGCTCATTTCAGCTCATTTTGATATTTGTTGTCAAATATCATCTTTTCTACATTCGTCTTCAGTGCCTCCTGTGGTGGTCACTGTGTTCGTCTATTTCCGGCCTCTGGTCAGTGCCTGTCTGAATCAGTCCCACACTATCTCTTTTACCTATTGGAGCGTAATCCTAAGTTCTGGTATCTGGGAAGACAAAGGCTCCTCTTCCTCCTCCTCTTCTCCTCGCTACTCTCCTCATCCTCTTCCTCTTGCTGCTGCTTCTGATTCTGGTTCTTACTATTTTGGTCTTTAGGAATTTAAAATTTTCATCAGTTAATTCTGCTGTATTTTTAATTTGAAATTCCATGACTGTTGTGTTTGGGGAGAATTATGTCTTTATAATTTTTATGCAGACACATGCCCACTTTCTGAGCCTTGGTTTCTTCTAGAATTGCTGCTGGGATCCTGATGAAGTGGTAGACTGATAAAGTTCTTTACTTTATCCTTTATTCTCCTACCTTCTCTTTCATTTACTTTTCATTTCTTTGCTGCATTTAGGGGAATTCTTCTCAGAGTCCCAGGCTACTAGTTCAGCCTCATATGAGATCCAGTGAGTCCGTCTGTGACTTTAAAATCTATGATATTATATTACTTATTCAAATGTCTTTGTTTTTCATCAAGATTACCTGATCAATTTTTTTAGTCTTATAATCCTAACTTAGGCTTTTGATAACTAGCTAAAAAGAACCACTTTACACGTATTTGTATCTTAGAATGCTAGTTGATAGCCTCAGTAGTCTGATTCTATTTGTTGTCAGCTACATTTTCTCATGGAGTCCTTTCCCACATGTGTTGTTTGATTTGATTTTGAGATATGTTTGATGAAACTTTATTTGTGGCAATTTTTGTGAGGTGAGTTCCTCCAAGAAATTGATGTTTGCTTTTCTGGAAACCAATACTTTACAGCTAATTCCGACAAAGAAGTATGCAACAGTCTAAAACTTGTGTGAGGCTTGACTGGCTGAGAGTCCTGAGGGAGTTTTCCTCTTCTCTCCAAAGCCAGTGTGCGTACAGGTGAATGTCCTTCCTGACTGCCTTAGCATGGCATGTTCCTGGGACCTAGCTATACAGAAATCTGTCTATCTTCTCTCTTCTCTGTCGTTTCCTTCTAGCACACCCCATCTTTCTTTTGTCCAGATGGACTCTCAAGTAACCCAGGCTGACCTCAAACTCATTGTGTAGCTGAGAATGACCTTGAACCTCTGATCCTGTCTAGACCTCCCAAGTCCTGGGATTACAGGTGTATGCTACCAGGTCTGGCTAGAAGTATCTCTTCTGAGTTGAGTCTATGGTATAGATCTGTAATCCCATCTAGTTGGGAAGGTGAGGCAGGAGGATCATAAGTTCAGGACCTGCCTGGGCAACTTAATGACTGCTTCAAAATGAAGAGAGACCTGGGGTATAGCTCAATTGAGGAATACTGTGAAATACCCGGTTCAGTATCTAAAGGGGGAAAAAAATCTCTCCTTAGATGTGGCCTCCTTTCTTCCCCAGATTTTGCATTCGCATGTGTCCCCCACTTCCTTGCCTTAGCTGCTAAAAATATGTCATTAGTCATTGACCCTGTCCTCACTCCCCTTGGTCTTGGAGCAGTATCACGTTTAGAAAGGAGCCTGGACTGGTGGCTAGTCATGTAGGCTGTGCAGCCAGACTATCTCTTTTATCCCGTGTCTGCTGGCTGTTGTTGCTCAGATGTGTTTCTTAGCTCTCATGGGCTTTTGTTTTTCCATTTGTTGCATGGAGATACTAGCCTCATCCCATAGGGTTGTAAAGATTGACTATGCTATACATAAATTATTTTATGCATGGGCTGGCAAATGCTCAGTATATGCTAACTATTGTTGCCTTTGTTTTCTAAGGATTTCTCTTTTTTTTTTTAACAGCTTAGTAACACATTTTATTTTTGTAGTCTTGGAGATCAAACTGGTTCATGCTAGGCCAATGCTCTGCCCTAGCCACATCTCCAGTCTTAGTTATTTTGAAGAAGAGTCAGCATTTTCTGAATTTTACAGTGAAAGGAATTTCATGATAACCCATCTTCTGTATCATCCTGATTTTCACAGAGCAGAGGTGACAATCTTGTAAAGCAGGTTTCCCTGCCGCTGGAAACATTTCTAAAACTGTATGACATATTTACTATTCGCACATCCTATATTCTCATAGGTGGAAGCAGAATCACCTGTGTTGTTTAATTGGTGAAATTTTAATCTGCTCTTCATTTTCTTTTCCAGGATAGTGTACACAGAGTCAGCTGCTGGCTTACACTTGGTTAACTTAGACTTTGATTCCATGAAGTTTGGTAGTACTGTGGCTCGCAGGCTCTCCACCGCTTCTTCAGTCACCAAACCCCCGCATTTCATCCTCACTACTGACTGGGTTTGGTACTGGATGGATGAGTTTGGTTCTTGGCAGGAATATGGAAGACAAGTAAGTGTGATAATAAAAAGGATGGCAATTTTGTATAAGATGAAACATCCATTCTAAACAGAAGCACAAAGATGCCAGGGAGTGTACTTGGTAGACCTGGATGACAGTGCATCTTTACAGTCCTGTCTTGAATGATTGGATATCTTAGCTCATGAGCATTGAATGTTAAATAACTGTCATGATGTCAGCTTTCTTCATTGATTTTTGTTAGTTAACAGAAAACTCTGGAGCTAGTGCCTAAACTGTAGTATAAAGTTGAAGGCTTTCAAATTGCTTTTCTTGCCTGTTTCTGCAATTTCAGAGAATAGCAGTGTATGAGAATATAATTTATATCAGCAATTGACTTGGAACCCAAATCAGGTAACTCACTGTCAATTATATGAAGATGTCAACAAAGGCTGGGATCAAAAGATCTGGGGACTTTACAGAAATGAAGTTATGTGGAAAGAGTCACTTATGTAGAGATCTTTTCCACAGTGAAAATTATCTTGGGGACCTGATGGTACTTGCATTCCCTGACCTGTTGGAGGTTGTGTTGAGGCTTGGGTTTCTTGCTCTTAACCATATGTAGAATGCCCTTCTCTGATCCCATTTTTATGTAAGCTCCACAAGGACAGGATATTTCTCTTTTACCATGGGTGCATCTTCCATGCTTAGAATGATATATTGTGGCTCTTCAGAAATAGATGGCTACCAAAGGCAACAGTCATTTTTTATTTGATGATCCCTCTGGCTCTGGGTGGGGGAGACAGAGGCAGCCCTGTTGATGTAACACAAAGAGCTCTGATGGCACTCATGCAAAAGTAGTCTCTGAGCAGCTTCCCAGACTGCACCGTCAAGTTCAGGGGTGGAGACTTTTCTCCTCCAACCTCCAACACTTTGCTCGTGCGTGTTTTTGTTTACAGTCTGTAAACTTGTTTAGGACAGTTTGGGAATCTCTGGATGTGAACTTCATGTGGATGCCATTGGTGTGCCCACATGCTGCAAGGATATGGAGACATAGGTGGACTTGAGTTCTTGGGGGTTTCCTTTTATAGTGTTAGCTGTATAGCCTTGGGGTCATTCTCCCTTCATATAATTGTTTTTTTTTTTCTTTAGGTTTGTTTGGTTTTTTGTTTTTCTAATTTCCAGTTTCAGACTAGTTTTCTCTTGATTTTCAGAAAAGCTAAGTTTGTTTCTGAGTTTAGAATGTACCCCAAAATTTAATGTCAGAATCAACCAGACCTGCGTTAGAACACATGGGAATTTTTCATTCCTTCAAATCTTACTAGTCACTTTCCAAGTGCTGCTAATCTTGGGCTTCCTCAGCTTAACCACTGGTTTCTCCAGATATAGCCAAAGTCCCTCGCTTTTGCTTTCTGTTTGGCTGCCTTCATTCTCTTCCCTGTGATAACTTGTGTTAAGGGGCTTTTCACCTTAAGGTTTGGGGATGGGATTTGAGTTATATGTCTGACTCTGTTTCCTCTCTGCTGATTCTTTCCTTCATTTCCTGTTTTATCTTCTTTTTCCCTTCACTGTCTGGAAGTGATTTTTATACCACCTCCTCATTCTTCCAAGTTTTAACCTAATAATTTAGTTTCGAAGGATGATAGAGTTTAAAAGGAGAAACTAAGCACTACTATAGGACCATAAAATACTTCTTTCCAAAACCATATATGCCTACTACCCCTTCTCTGACCCCCTTCATAGAGCCAAGCCATTCTTCGGGGTTGGCCTTGACTCATGCTTGTTTTCCTTCAGGAAACTTTGCTGGATTGTGCCTCAGAAAAGGTCACTCTCAGCAAGTGCCTGTAGCTTCTGTATCACCCACGTAGACCCGTGGGATATTTGAGCATGATGTATTGAGTTAACTACTTGCTTTTTAGTTTCCCTCCTTTTTTGCTGTACTGTTTCTCAAAGGCAGGGACAGATTTTGTTTTATTTATGTTTTGTCCCTAAATTGTAGAACTTGTGACTTAGTGAAGAGTACATTTATTTTTATCTTACATATGTGGATGTTTTGTCTGCATGTTTGCCTGTCCATCATATGCATATGGTGCCTGCAGAGCCTCAGGTCCTACTTCTTAAAGCTCTACCTCACATCAGAGACTATGCTTTCAGAGCATAAATCCTTGAGAGACAAACCATATCTAAACCATAGCAAAGCCGCAGAATTCAAATTTAGTCCATCCAGTCCCAAATATTATCTAGTAGGTAATTGCAGAGAAAATGAGAATTGAAATAAATAACTGGCGGAAAAAAGATCCTCCAAGAGACCAGAAAATCAGCACAGAAAGGGACTGAAGCCTGACTGGAGGACTAAGGGAATGAGAATAGCTGTAGAAGAGGTAGTGTTTCTCGAGCTGACCATCTAAGTGGCTTAGGTGAATTAGCCGTTGATAGTTTGCCATCATTTGTATAGCTGTACCATCTAGTCTGAAGAATTTTAAAAATGGCTTGTTTGTTTATCTATGTATTTGTGTGTATGTATATATATGGGTGTGCTCATGCCGCTGCATGGATGTGGAGGTCAAAGGTCAAATTGTGGCAGTTTGTTTTCTCCTATTTACATGTTCTAAGGATTGAACTCAGATTATTTGCCTTAGTGGCAAGTACCTTTTCCTGCTAAGTCATCTTGGTTGGTGTTCTTTTGCTTTTTTATTGCTTGCATCCTGGTTACCCTACTTAGTAAGACCTACATGTACCATTATCTATTTACAGTAGCTTCAAGAGAGTCATATAACTTCCCTTCCATACCCCCCATCCCGTCCCCCTGCTCCATGGCACCTCCTCTTTCCCTATAACAAGATCATCTGTCCAGAATGGGGGCTGGATTGACCAGCATTTTTGTTCATCACCACATCCTCTTGCCTCCCTGACATCTTTGGATTTCCCCTTACAGGGCACAATGCACCCTGTGACCACCATCAGCAGCAGTGACGTGGAAAAGGCTTACCTGGCAGTCTGTGTCCCAGGGGCTGATTCCCAGGCAGCTACCTTGAAGTTCCAGGCTGGAAAGCACAACTACGAGTTAGACTTCAAAGGTACCCCTTTTCTTGTTGAGTGAGTCCTCCCATATTAACTTGGGGGCCTAGCTGGTATAAGCAAGGAAAGGAGGTCTATCCCAAAAGGCAGCCAGACCCATCAACAGATGATACTTACTGCCCTGAACTGTCAAGGAGATGTGCTTCGAGGGTTTCAGGAGAGGGAGCTTTTCGGACATTGAGGGATCGGGCCAGTGAAGACAGTGTGGCTGTTCTGTATCTGAAGGTTAACCTCTGGCTCTCCAAGGCCCACGTGACTCTACCAGGTGGTGTCATCTCATTACTCCTGGCATAGCACCAAAGCTACTGCATTTTCTGTAGGTACTTTCAGCCTTGATGCTCTAGGACACACTAATTAAAAATTCTGTCCTTTTAGTTAGTGTCTAGAAGCTGGAGCTGAGGTGATTTTTTTCCCCATGTATCTTAACAGACAAAAGCAGAGCAGTCACCCGTTGGCCAGTTCTTCAGTGGCTGATTTGTGAGAATGCTGCAAGTTTTAGTTGTGCAGTCTCCATGCAAACATTCCATCCAGCTCTGCTCAGCTCACCTTACACTCACAAGTCCAGCATGTTAAAGGGAATCAGAGGACCTGCCTTGGTGCAGTGTATCCTCACTGTTCTGTATACTCTGTTCTGTGTGGAAAGTAGCAAGGTGCCATGGCAAATTTTCCAAAAAACCCTTGGTTGTCAGTTTTTGGCAGTTACTTTTTTTTTTTCCTGGAGGAAGTTCAGGAATCATTCATATCCTGAGATCATCTGCATTTATTTTCCAAACATCTTTTATATCGAGGTAAACTGAGGGGGCAGGTAACACAAACTTCCTTAGCATTGTTTCCTAGGTAGCAGGGGATGAGTAGGCCATGGCCTGTCCATGCCTATTTTGTCATGTAGACTGAGAACACCTCTTCCCCAGTTTACAGTAGAAGGAGCAGAACAACATTAGCACATCCTGACCACTGGTTAGGATGGCATCAGAGAGCTGGACGACCACCTCTTGTGTGGAAGGCACCAATTGCGCCTTTAAGTTGTTCAGATTCTCTGACCACCAGAAATGTGGACTTGCATAATTCAGCCTCCACACTTCCCCACTTTTTGTTAATTTTAATAAAGCCCATGCTTCTGCAACAGGACAGATGATTGCGCCGGTCTTAGGCAGAGACTCCTTCATTTACCCAGACTTATCCGTCTTCAGAACAGGCATTCTAATTATGCGAGTTTCTGTCTTAGGTATTTGGGGAGAAGAAGCTTCAAACCTGTCTGACTGCTGACCTCTGTGAAACAAGAGATTAAGGGAGAGAAATACCTTTGAGCTCTGTGTCTCAGAGCCATACTTCATGTCAAGAGAGATCATAATGTTTTATGAATAATCATGAAAGAATAACTCAAAGTGATAGCTACGTTTCCAGAAGCAGAGTATTGACATCCTGTTCCCCGACTGTCAACAGCAGAATCCCCCACAGCAAGCTCATTTAGGGATGTGTCCAGTGTAAATTAATGAAACAACAAAGTTATTAGGAAAAGGGGTTCTTTTTTCCCAATGAAAGATTAGAGAAGCTGTCTAACATATGCTTAACCACTCCATATATGCCAAGTAGCCATTTTTACTGTTGAAAGGTCATTTAAGATTCATTATATATGGTTATTAAGCCAGCGTGTTCATGAGCAAAGCATCAATGGACGGTTGAATGATGAGCAACAGAAAGGTTAAGGGAGCTAAGTGAATAGTGGACTCCAGAAGACAATGAGGATAGCTGCAATGGAAGGGACACGTCCTCAAATTATTACATAGTTTATCTTCAAAAGCAGGTAAATTCAGACATCTATAAGGTTTAGTATTAAAATATTCCTAAAATTAAAATAAAAATTGGTTTATGTATTTAGATATAAAAGTAGCACTTGATAGGGTTTTCTTAATAGGAAATATAACTTCTAGATATTTGTCGTTTTCAATGCAAATGTGGATGGATATCCACACTCTATTCTTGGGATGAACCTGAGATTGAGATTGAGGGTGGGTCAAATGTTTTGTTTATTAAGGAGAACATGGATTTGAAAAGATTGATAAATACTGCTCTAGAGTCTGCTTATTCAAATTTAAGAAAAGTCATAAGGGCAAAATTATTACCTATAAGTTGCATTAACTCAAGATGTGGTAATTTGGTCTCAGGCTTGGCTGGAACTTTACATCTAAGCTGGAAAAAATTGCTAAGCAAAATAATAATTTAAATATTATTGGAAGGAACAATTCAAAAGCTTTCATGCATAATTGATATACCAATTACTAATCATTTCTCTATTCATTAAACTCAGTCTCCTAAGGATACCGGTTTTCTTTATTTATGACTATTTGAAGTGTGTAAAATCACATTTTTAAAACTGATCTTGGGTTTTACATGTTGGATTATCTGTCCAACCCATTTAATTTATGTTTACAGAACATTACTGCTGTGCATACACGTACGAACGTACACACACACACACACATACACTTGTGTTTTTTTTCATTAGGTTGTTTTTTGTTTGTTTTCCAGCCTTTCTGCAGAAAAACCTTGTGTATGGCACTGTCAGAAAGGTTTGCCGCAGACCCAAGTATGTGTCTCCCCAGGATGTCCAAATGAAGCAGTCCTGGTAAGTAGCTTCTGTGAGCTTACTTGGTGTAGGTTTCAGTTGAGGAGTGCTTTGCTGCCAGAAACAAGAGCTTCTCAGATTACATGAAAGGGTACTGACTGGCATGCATGGCTAGCATATTACTGTCATTAAACCTATGGCACACACCTTTAATCCCTGCACCAGGAAAGCAGAGGCAAGCGATCTCTGTGAGTTCGAGTCCAGTCTGGTCTACAGAGCTAGTTCCAGGACAACCACATCTATACAAAGAAACCCTGTCTCACAAAACAAAACAAAACCCAAACTAGTTGGGAAAGTCTGTGAGCCATAGTGAAATTAGCTTTGTGGGTTTCCTCAAAAAAAATCACAAAACTGTCTGTTGGGATGTGCAAACCTGGCTAGATTTGAAGCCAGCCTATTGTTTGTCTTTAAATGTGATAACTGAGTTATGGACCTGAATCTTTAAAAAATGTTTAAGTTGTTGGGTATGTACCATCACACCTTTAATTCTAGCACTCAGGAGGCAAAGGCAGGCAGATCTCTGTGAGTTCAGAGCCAGCTTGGTCTACAAAAGTGAGTTCCAGGATATTCAGGGCTACACAGAGAAACTGTCTTGAAAAGAAAACCAAAACAAAGAAACTTATGGTATAATAGCCATTAGCAAACCAGCTTCGCTTTCACAGTGGGTTTCTTTGTGTCACAGGATGGCTGCTAAGAGCATCTAATTGAACCCATAGGCAGCACTCAATAGGGGAGAGAGACTTTCTGCAGCTAATGGGAAATTCTTGCTCTGCACTGATCAAATTTTCTTTAAAACAAAAGTAGTTTAGTCTTGGACAGTTGTGATGGGGTTGGAGCTAGCCAAATCACATAGCTGTGTACTAGAAGATGGCCTAGATAGTGAAGATGTACCAAATTCCCCTTAGAGTCTGTTTGCCATGGCCATGCTGGGACTTTCAGACAACAATACTGTTAGCTGCCTAAGCTTTATTAGTCCAAAAGCAGGTCCCTTTGGTTTTGTTGGTTCTCTGAAGACTTCAGAGGGAAAGTTTATTATGTTTGTAAAACAGAGGTCATTTAAAGATCTGGTGTAAGTGAGAGGAAATGTGCATTAGCAGTCCAAGAAGCAATGCCTTGGGAGTCAGATACAACGAGGTAAGTTCCTGAGAACATGCCCTCCTTTTTCTCTTATAATTAAAGTTTACTTTTGATGAAATGTAAAACATGTACGTGTTTAAAAGTCCAGCCCTGTAACACAGTATACTCAGTAGTTTGTGTCTGTGTTATCACTGCCCTGCTCCAATTGTGGTAACCATTTTTGTTTGCTTCTGATCGCCCTTTCTGTGTTTATCTTTGCAAAATAAAATAGTGTGTATATATACATAGGTGCCCATAAAGACGTCTGCCTACTTCCTATGTAATTGTTCAAATCTGTTCAAATCACTGAAGACTTTTTTCTTTTTTTTTTTTTTATTAAACTTGCCTAATTTTTTTTAAACATTTATTTTTAATTCATTTTACATTCCAAACAAGGTTCACCCTCCCATCCCTCCTCCCGCTTCCTCCCCCAGCCCATCCCCATTCACTCCTCCCAACAGGTAAGGGCTCCCATGGGGTGTTGACATAGTTCGGCACATTAATTTGGGGCAGGGTCAAGCCCCTCTCCTCTGCATTAAGTCTGAGTACGGCATCTCCTCATAGTCTCTAACAAGCCAGCTTCTGCACCAGGGATAGGTCCTACTCCTGTTGCCAGGGGTGCTCAGATAGCTAGCCCAAGCTTCACGACTGACTCCCACATACGGAGAACCTGGTTTGGACCCAATGGAGGCTACATAACTTTTTGTCCAGAGTTCATGAGTTTCTGTGAGCTTGATTCAGCTGCCTATGTAGATTTCTCCATCATGATCTTGATCTCATGTATTCTCTTCTTGCCTTTCTTTGACTGGATTCCCTGAGTTTGACCTGGTGCTTGGTTGTGGGTCTTTGCATCTGGCTCTAACTTCTCTGGAGTTGTGTGTTGTATGTAGTGTCGCACTGAAGAGTCTTTAATCTGCTTCTGCTCATGTGGTCCATCAGTGTTTGTATATAACATAGTTTATTAATTTGTTCCCCTTCATGAATGTTTGTGTTTTCAATATTTTGCTATTACAAAATACAATGCTACAGAGAACCCTATGGTGTATTTGGAGGTTGGTTGTCAGGTCATAGCCAGAAGTCAAACTGAGTTCCTTTCCATGAACTTGTACCACTATGACCATCCAGCAAGATCACAATTTACTGATTTTTTTTTTGGCCTTGCCTCTAGTGAATCATCAAGCCCTTGGGTTTCTGCCATTCTCATAGTCTTCTTTAGTCTGCTTACTTTTAGGAATGAGATTGAGTATATATTTTTTTTTTTTATAAAACATAGGGGTGATTCTCCAACTCCTTTTTTTTTCCTCTGTGGACTTTTTGTTTTATTTATTCATTCATTCATTCATTCATTTATTTATTTATTTTTAAGGCAAGGTTTCTCTGTGTAGCCCTGGCTGCCCTGGAACTCGCTGTTGAATCAGGCTGGCCTCAAACAGAGATCCACCTGCCTCCGCCTCCTGAGTGCTGGAATTCAAGGCATGCACCACCACTGCCTGGGTCTTTTTTTTTTTTTTTACTATTTAAATTTTATTTATTATGATTGTGTGCATGTATGCATGTGTGTGAAAACAGACTTTCAATGCTGGTTCCTGCCTTCCATTGTGGGTGCCTGGGATTCAAACTCAGGTCCTCACACTTACATACCAGCACTTTGCTGAAGGAAACAGCTTTCTAGCACCAAGAGCTTCTTTATCTGTTAGGGCCTTTCAGCCCTTGACTGCTTCTGTAAACTTCAGATACATCTTCTGGTTTGTTACCTGCTTTATTATCTTGGTATTCATAAGGTATTTTTCATTAGAACTGTTTTTTTTTTTGTTTTCTAATTTTATTGCTTTGGTTAAATGCCAATCTCTTTGGTATTGCCTCTAGGTTTAGTTGTGATTGATTGTGATGGTCCTACATCACATTACATGAAGTTTTTTTTTTTTAATTCTTTCCCTATGCAGGGATATTTTATTTTTTATTCTTTGCCCTAAGCAAAATTTGGAAGTCTTTTTTTTCTTTCTCTTTTCTGGATTTCTTTCTTTTTCTTTTTTCTTTCTTTCTTTTCTTTTTTTTTTTTTTTTTTTGTTTTTGTTTTTGTTTTGTTTTGCCCAGGACTAGCTCTTGTAGACCAGGCTGGCCTTGAACTCACAAAGATCCACCTGCCTCTGCTGGGATTAAAGGCGCGAACCACCACTGCCCAGCTTTTCTGGATTTCTTGTGTCATCATTCTAGTTTAGTTTTTAGGGGACTGTAAGCAGACTTATGCTTAGTATGTGCAATGCAAGGTCCTGGTTTTGATTCCTAACACCACAAAAAAGTAGTTATTTTGATCAAATACAAAATAAGGTACAAATGATTCAAGTCCTACTCTTCAGTGGGCTGTGAGCTGAGTGCTGTGTCCTGTATCCTGCACATACAGAAAAGGTGCCTAGTTCCTTCCTCAACCCTTATGACAGTAGCTGGTAACCTAGTAACTATAGCAACAATGGCTGTTTGGGCATGAATGAGACATAGCTTAATCTGTAGGAGCATCATTAATGTAAAATTTGAAACTGCATTTGGATACATTGAGTTTAGTTCCATTTTTAGTTAACATAATCCAGGGCTGGTAAAATGGCCCAGTGGGTAAAGGCATTTGCTGCCAAACTTGACACTCACCCAAGTTCAACCTTTGGACCCATGGGTGGTAGGAGAGAAACAAATTTTCTTGTGTCTTCGACATGCATACTGTGGCACAAGTGCTTGTGCATGCACACATATGTGCACTCATGCATACACACAAATGTAATAAAAAATAAAGAATGTTGACTTTTTAAAAAATATATTTTATTTTCCTCTACTAGTTTGGAAGTTGTTCATTGTGTTAGAGACAATGTAAGAAACTCTGTGGGTTCTTCACTTAGGCACAAATGAATGATGGATGTCTTTGTTTTCCTACTGTAAGGACTTCATACTCTCCTCTTGATATTTGTTTGTTTTGTTTTAACTTTAAGAGACACTTGTTCTTTACTGTGAGGGCTTCATTAAATTACTCACATTTTAATCTTTACTTTTCTTCAAATTCCTTTGATAAGATTTCAAAGGGAAGAGAGATGTGGTTGTTTGTAGTTAGTCTGAAAGATGCTTTCACTGGGTGTAGACGGTTAGGCTGTAGTTGCTTTACTGTCCCTTAGAGCCCTGAAGCTACACTCTGCTGTCTTCTGCTTTTCCCAGTAGCTTTTGCAGTAGCATTGTAGGTCAAAGTAGTACTTTTTGAAGTTATCACACTTCCTCCCCACCCCCTTTGGCTAATTTTAAAGGTCTCGGAGTCTGTACCTCATTCTGCTGTGTCTAGGCATGTTTTTATATTTATTCTGCGGAGAGTCTGTGGGCTTCTTAAAGCTGTGGTTGGTATGTCTCATCAGTTCTGTTCTGTCTAGAGCTTCCTGAGGTTCTGATTGGATTCCCACATTTCCCACCACCTTGCTCTCTGGACCAGTTTCTGAATGCTTTCATTCCATGTGTCTTTCAGTGCACTTCACTCTTGAGGTGGGTGAAGCTGTGAGCTAACCATCGAGTTTTTATTGTCAGGGATTCACTTTATCTTTCTAGCAGTTCTGCTTGGTTCTTGTTAGGTTCTTGAAGATCTTATTATGGTTTTCTTACATGTGTGTTCCAAGTGTTTTCTTTAATCATAAGAAGAATAAATGCTGATTTCTAATCTGATAATTTTATCATCTTAATAGGTAAAATAGGTGAAACTAAGAATCTTGTGGCTGGTTCTCACTGATGGATCCTCCTTGGTTATTTTTAAACTGTGATATTTTCCCAGGAAAATTATTTGTGGGATTTTCTGGAGGCTTGGAATGAAGAGCTGTCCCTTGCCAGCAGAAATAGAAGGTAGCTCTGCTGTAGGAAGGACAGTGGAGGTTTTGATTTATCTACAATCAATTGGATTGTTTTCAGAGTGATGTTCCTAAGCCCTTTGAGTCATGGTTTTTACGACTGCTTTTATTTGTTTATATTTTTAGAACATAATGTAATATGTCTGTTACATGATACCTTTTAATTTAACACTGTGTGTGTGTATTGTAAAAAAGAATGCACATTTAAGAAGGACAAACAACAGACCACAAGTACCTTTTCATCAGCTTAACTCAAATTTCTGTCACCAAGTGGATTTGGGGGCCAATTTTATAGTTTAAAAAATATTTTTTCTATGTCAAGTGTATATCATTAAGGCTTCAAAAAAGTCTTTGGTGTTTTTGAATTTCAAGACTTGGGTAAAGGCTGGGGCCCATGTATACCGCTTTCCTGAGTGCTCTGTCCCTTCTGTGTGGTTGGCGGGATGCAGGTGAAAAGTGCATCTCTCAGGACTGATGGCTTTTTAGTTTGGCTGGCAAGGCATGATGAATGTTCTTGTGTTGTAGATATTTTGCTATCTTTTAAAATATTTTATCTTTTAAAATAAATTACGCTAAGACTTAGGACTGGTGATGTTGGTGAGTAGAGATCACCCGTGAAGGATTTCCATATGTCTAAGGAGTTAAATGGTTTTGTTTACCTTTTGTAGCAATACTAAGTTACAAGGCCCAAAGAACATCCCAGACTACTGGGACCCTGCAGCTCTGCCGGACCCAGGATTTAAGGTATGGGAGTCACACATCCTGGAACTGGACAGAAGGGGTTCTTTAAAGACAGATGAGTGTGAAATGACTACTTTATAAAACTATGGCTCATGGCACCAGAGGGTAGAGATGCATGTGGGCTTTCTGTAGGTCTTGGGGATTTTAAGGCTGGGTGACTGGATTGACTGTAGCTCTCCGTGAAAGGAGGTGGTTAGTGTAAGGGGAAAAGATGAACTGTGACCTTTGCTATGGAGAGCTTCCAAGCAGGGCTGGGACAATTAATTTATTTCACTAAGTAATAAAAAGAAACAAGGGGGATATTTGAGTGTGATGAGGGACATTTAGAGGGGAAGATACTAGACAGCAGTGGACAGGAGGACAATTCAGTAGTTCATTTGAGGCCTAATTTCTGGGAGTGGGGCTGAGCAGAACACTGTGCTAACGAATGTCCTTATTGCTCCATCAGTATGAGGCCCTTTGGCTGATTCCCAGTGCTGGGAACATGCCAAACACTGAAGACAGACTTTTCCAATATGGAGCCTGTCCTGGGAGGATGTCTCGTACAGAGCACAAAGCACACAGAGTAGCAGGAGGCAGCATGGGAAGGGCCCGAGGAGCTCACACACCTTCGTAATTCTAATTCTCACAGGCCATGTGCTCTACTTTTTTGGTTTTGGCCTATGTGGGATATAAAAAAATGACATCCTGGAGACACTTAAGATGGGTGTATTAGGCACCACCTGCTGGCCTATGAGCCATTTTCAAAGTGAACCAGAGGGAAATTACTATACTTTGAAAATATTCCTTCTCTGGAGAGACTGCATCTTAGGGAAGAGGGCCAAATCATCACTTTTTGGCTTTATCTTGAAGTTATAGAGGTTCCCAGGGGTCTCAGGAATTGTTCATGTATTTGCATCATATGACAATAATATATGGAAATTATTTTCCTTTTGTAGAAGATTATTCTCAGTTCTTCCTCAGAAGAGTACCAGAAGGTGTGGAACCTCTTCAACCGTACACTGCCTTATTACTCTGTTGAAAAGATTGAGCGGATCCAGAACCTGGGCCTGTGGGAAGTCTACCAGTGGTGTGTGCGACTGATAACTATCTTCCACATCCTGCTAGCTGCTTACCAACATCGCTGCCTCTCCAGGACAGTCCCAGGCAGCATGCTCACCCAGGGCTGTTGTGTGCCATGAACTGTCTCTGCTCTCCTTTCTCACCCTAAGGCTGTGTGATGTAGCAGCCCTGGGTAAAGGTGCAGAGACTGCAGCTTGGCTAGCGCAGGTCCTGCTCTCACTGTGACTAGCAGAGCCAGACTCCACTCTTACTCTGACTTCCTGAAGATCAGTGGGACAGAGCGAATTTAAAGCTAAGCCAGAGAGTGGAGTGGCCACATTTGTTTGTTTGTTTATTCTTCCTATGAGGACCAGCATGCTCATGGCCACCCAGCTTTTCTCCACACAGGGTGGAACTTCATCATGGCCCTCCATGGCGGTCTAGGGCTTGCTGACTTGGCTTCCCATGGGTTTGGGACAACATCATAGCATTCTGCAGTGCTGGAATGAGTCCTAGTAGAGAGGGGAGGATGGGCTGAGGGTGAATGCCTGTCACCCCCAGACCAGCAGCCTCACAACTTTTCTCTACTTTCCAGCTTCCCAGGTTCAGCTCCACTCAGGAGCTGGATGGAAGAAGGACCCATGCCGTCCTCTAAGCTGTTTGGCTCCTAGAACCTTTTGCTATGGAGGGGAAGCTTTCTTTTTGCTCTTTGACCAGACCCCAACCCATCTTCTGCTCATTCTGTGCTCTGTGGCTTAAGCCTCCAGGGATTGGCCAGGGATGTTTGGCTCCTAGAACCTTTTGCTATGGAGGGGAAGCTTTCTTTTTGCTCTTTGACCAGACCCCAACCCATCTTCTGCTCATTCTGTGCTCTGTGGCTTAAGCCTCCAGGGATTGGCCAGGGATTGGCCAGGGATTGGCCAGGGAAGCCACAGCCACCTTCTGGTCACATGATTTTTTTTTTTTATTTTTAAGAAAATGGGTTCAGGAGACTGTTCTTTGGTCAACACCTTCGTCCTCAACATGCGTGTTTCTACCATTCTAGGCAAAAAGGGCAGATGCAGAAGCAAAACGGGGGGAAGGAAGTAGATGAGAGGCAACTGTTCCACGGTACCAACACCAGCTTCGTGGATGCCATCTGCCAGCAAAACTTTGACTGGCGGGTCTGTGGTCTGCATGGCACATCCTATGGCAAAGGTAAGGCAGGGTGACCTCCACCAGGAGCTGGGAACTGCTTGAAGACAGCCTCAAGAGGCTGCAGGAGCTGCTGGCCAGTCCACGCTGCTAGTGACAAATGCACTGCCTTCTGGCCTCTGTGGGGACAGCTCAACCCTGAACTGCAGTACTCAGGCTATTATACGTGATTGAGAGCTCAATCAGCTTACGGCAGGTGGTCCTGCTCACTGGGACTTGTTTCTGGTAGAATGGAGGCTCTAAGAGATGGTGAGAGTTGGAAGAGGAGAGCAGCACCTTTCCCACCTTGCTGAGGACCCTAGACTGGGCCTTGATGACTTCCTTAGAATAGAAGCCAAGAGCATGTCATTCCATCTCGCACATAGGACTTCTCTAGGCATTTTTGTCTCGGTTAGTTTTGGTTTCGTTTTGTTTTTTTGAGACAGGGTTTCTCTGTGGCTTTAGGGCCTGTCCTGGAACTAGCTCTTGTAGACCAGACAGACCTCAAACTCACAGAGATCCACCTGCCTCTGACTCCCAAGTGCTAGGATTAAAGGTTTGCACGACTATGGCCCAGCTTCTCTTGGTTATTTTAAAATATTATTTGGTAGTAATTTCAAACTCACAGTAAAGTTGCAAGCTGTGTGTTTATATATTTATATACACATGTATGTATAATGATTCTTGCATAAATTGATTCCACATCCCCCAATTTTAACATGTTGCCATGTTGGCTTTTTCATCTCATTTTTCTGGAATATTTTCAAGTAGCTGGCATCTGGATTCCCTTTCACCCTCCAACACTCATTAAGAAGAAGGCTTCTCACGTGTGGTAACCAAATTTAGAAAATTCAAGAATCTGTTTGTTGGCCAGGTATGGTGGCACACACCTTTAGTTCCAACACTCAGGAGTCGAGGCAGGTGAATCTTGGAGTTTGGAACCATTCTGGGCTACATGAGTTCCAGGAGAGCCAGGCTATGTAGAGAGAGACCCTATCTCAAGAAACAAACAGAACCCAAAAAGAATCTGTTTTTCTGACTTTCAGTTCATGAACTGCCTGTTTACCAGTTTCAGTCTGACGTGACATTTGTGGGATGGACAGACTGATAATAGATTTGTAATCCCTGTGTAGAGGGAACAGCTTTTAGTTCAGGTTCCCATTTGAGAAGAATCATTGTTCTATATGTTGGGCTACTGGTGTCTGTAGAATGGTTCAGTAAGAGGAATGTTACCCACTGAGGCTGAGTAGGACAGCCCTATTCTATAGATGAGAAACCGAAGTCTAGAACAAAGTATTCACAGACTCTAGGTTTTCGCTGGATTCAGAGCTGAGGATGGTTTGAGTTAGGTGACGTCCTCATGTGCCCTGCCACATCAAGAGGTGTCGATGGCCTCACGATTGATGAAGGTAGAGAACTGGAGTAGAAGAGGGGTGTGGTGTTTAAAGAGCAGAGGCTGCTGGCACCTCTTCTAGGGCAGCCTGTGTGTCATTTCAGGGAGCTACTTCGCGAGAGATGCTGCCTATTCCCACCACTACAGCAAATCCGACTCAAGTTCCCACACCATGTTCTTGGCCCGGGTGCTGGTGGGAGACTTTATCAGGGGCAATGCTGCTTTCGTCCGCCCTCCCGCCAAGGAAGGCCAGAGCAGTGCCTTCTATGACAGCTGTGTAAACAGCATGTCCGACCCAACTATCTTCGTAGTTTTTGAGAAGCATCAAGTCTACCCTGAGTACCTCATTCAATACTCCACTTCCTCCAAGCCCCTGGCTTCCCCCTCTATCTTTGCTACCCTGGGCTCCTTGTTCTCCAGCCGGCAATGAGTGTGGCCAGGATGCAATAGGCCTTTCTGGTGGAGCTGTTGGGAAAGTCTTTTATTAACAAAACTTTTAATGAACTCTCATTTAATGTGGCTTCTCAGTGAAGTTACATTCTTTTTTTTTTTTTTTTTCTCCCCTAGTGCTGGGGATGGACCTTGTGCTTGCTAGGCAAGCACTCTACCACTGATCTATACCCCCAGCCCTTTTAAAATGTTTTTATTATGAGGCAGAGTTTTTCAGAATTACATTCTTCCTCAGTCTCCTGAGCAGCTGGGATTACAGGCCTATGCTCTCAGGCCTGACTTGAAGCTACAGTCTTAATCCTTGGCTGATAACAGTTTTAGTTTTCAAGTCCTTTCAGGTTGGCTTATGATCTCATCAGTAGTGATCATGAGCCCACGTTTGTCTTTTAGTAATGTTAAGCACTGTATTTTTAACTCTTTGCTGACTTTGATGTTTATTAATGCTAAGCACAGAATTTCTACATACTATTTTATGGATTTTAATTGTTAAGAATTTACGTCTGTATGACAATTCTGTTTTTGAGGGTCTTTTTTTGTCAGTTAGCCCTTGGGGAAGAAGACTTCAGGGAAGGCCTCAGGCATCACTGTCATTTCTGCCCTCTGGCACTAACCAGGCATTTTTGGTGTAAGTGAAGCACAGTTTCCCCTGACAGGAGACGTAGATGAGTGCGCTTCCCCCCCATAAGTGCCTGTACCTGAATCCCATAAGTACCGGACACCTTCCAGGTGTGGGTTTTCTATCCCAATGAGATCGAATGACCTGTGCTGCAAATGTCACATAAGTAAGAGTATGGAAATAAAAGACTATCTGAAGCAGATGAAGGCTGGCGTTCATTCTTCAGTGTCTGTTCAGAAAGAGAACTGGATAGGCAGCAGGCCCTTTCCTGGGTCCTGTGGGCTAATAAAGCATATTATATATATATGCACAAAATCTCCAGTTATATCCCAACTAGGTCCCCAAAGACTCTTCTAATCAGTGGCATCTACGTTTTTGCCCTGCATTCTGTACCCTTTTTGCACCAGGCATCATTCTAACACCTTTGATCAGATGCCCACCCTCCCATACCGGCTTTGGACTGTTCCTTCCGTGGGGTCTGTATGTTCAGTTGTGCCTCCTGCAGTGGCCGATGAGTGCTCAGAGAACTGGAGAGCTGTCAGGGAAGTAGGTCTGCAGGTCTCCAGGAATGTTTGGTTTTGTCTGAACCCCAGGGCCAAGTATGAAGAGAGCCAACAGGATGCTCTTTAAAGAAAAAGATCCTTTAGCCTGGATTATCCCATCTGTGGAAGCTTCCAGTTAATTTCTTCTGCTCTTGCTTAGTCAAAGCATAATGAGGCTGAGTGTCCGCACACATTCTCTGAAACCTATTCATCACGAGAAGCTAAAAAAGCCCATACCAGTGTCATCAGGACCTGTTCACCTAAGTGTCCCTGTTTCCCTCCACTGTCCTGAGGCCAGGACTTCCTTTGACACCATACTCAGTTTAACCAAAATGACCTTTCTCTTATTTAACCTCAGTCCCAAGAAAACCATGCTTGGAACCCCACTGTCAAAATGAAACATGACAGACATTAAACATCCAGGAACTATGACATAAATAACATGCTCACATGCCATGTACCCTTTTAATCACCCTAAGATAAGATATTGTCTACATATATTAAACATTTCTGTCTCCACATGAGGCCTTTGTTTGAATCCTGGGTGCCCTTCAAACGTGGTTCACAGATGTCATCATCACCAGGTGCTGTTTTCCACCTGCCTTTTGTCGTCTCAGCAGCGTGACTCAAGCTTAATGTAGACTCCATTTTTGGGACTTAGGGCAGATTTGGATTCTAGCTGAAGTGGAACCTAAAATAGAGTTAATTAAAATATTTGTCAGAACCTAACCTGAAGCATGGCTCATGAAAATTTTTCTGTGGGTTGAGAGACAAGACCTTAAGAGTCAAGCCAGAGGAAGGGTTCCTGGCTTCTGTAGGAAAAGCTGAGTACCCCAAACCCTTCAGGGGCAGTTATGACAGCTTTATGTGATGCTAATAAGAAAACATCACGGAGTTATGGGCAGATACCTAGCTGAGCACAAGCATTCAACTCCCCTCACATGTGGGACGAGATGGAGCTGGAGTTTTTATCACACTCTGATCAAGAGATGGGGCATCCCTGGGAGGAGAGGGGTCAGCCTGGCTCACAGGCAGAGACTGACCTACTCTGGGGCAGAGAAACAGGGTGGGCGCCACCCTGGAGTACCAGACCCTCACCTGAGTCTCAGAGCTGGCTTCAAAGCGGAACTTGTGCAGGACCTGGAGTAGTGTCAGTTTGACCACCAGCAGCCCTAGCCGCACTCCGAGGCAGCTCCTGGGGCCAGCTCCAAAGGGCAGGTATGTGAAGGGCCTCTGCTGAAGCCGGGCCTCTGCTGTGAACCTACAGGTCAGGGGAAGGTTACCGTTGGCCTGAAACACCTGTTCCATCTAAAGCCGTGGTTCTCAACCTTCCTCATGCTGCAACCCTTAATACAGCTTCTCCCCAACCATGAAATTATGTTCATTACTACTCCATAACTAATTTTGCTACTGTTATAAATCATAATGTAAATGTGTGATATGTAGGTTGAGTCTCGTTTTTGGCTGAGTGACCCCCTTCTTTTGAAGTCCCCCCCCCCTCCATCAGGGACAAGAAGCTCCTGTGTCCAGGGCTGTCCTCAAGGTTCTGGATAGCTGGTAGCCTCTGACTGCCATACTTCGGTCCCTCTGCTCAGCACCGTCCTGCCCCGTCCCAGAAACAGCTTCATTCAGTTAGCTGAGTGCACCCTGTCACCTTGTCTAGGAAGTCATTATTACCCATGTATGTGTGAAGCCCAGAGATAATCCAAACTCCTAAGGCTTGACCAGCACACCCTGACCCTGTCACATCGGACCACACAGCCTCTCTCATTTCCTCCTCAGCAAAGTTCCCATTCACTTTAGTGACATCCTTGAAGCCCTCCCAGGGGCCCGAACCTGCTATCTCATTGAAGACTGGCAGCTACCTCTCCATTGACCTAGCTTTGCTGGTCAAAATGTGGGAAGCTTGAGTCCTTGGGAGCTCCAGATTTGGGCCGAACTCATCCCTGGCTCTGTGGAGCTAGGTGACAGTCACCCATCTGTGATGGCCAGCTTGCTTCTTACCACTTCTGGGCTTTCTTGTCATGCTGTGAGCCCCCACGACTGCTGCTTCTGGTTACGATTCTTTATCATGTTCACAGGACTTGCTGAACTGTAGGGTGTCAGTTATGAGTCTCACAACCCATGAGCAGGTTGTAGAGGTGGCCTGGGTTCAGATGGAGTCAGTAAATGGAGCGCAGTGGCTCCTTGCCAGCCTCCCCTGTTGAGCCACAGAAGGGAAGTGACTGCTTTTGTCAGGGTAGGGTGTGAGGGATGCCCAGGTGTCTTAATACCACCTAGCCTAGAAATGAAGTTGGCAGTAGACTAGATCCATGTCCACAGAAAGAAGCGGATCCAGGTGATTGGATCTCATGAATTTAGGCTTGAAGGGCAGTTATGCTGCCATGACTGCCCTGAATGGAAGTGATGGGCTTTGTTGCTTTTTTGTGCACACACAAAATGTAACCCCACAAGGTGGAGAGATGGTTCAGTCGTTAAGATCATGTTCCGCTCTTGTAGAGGACCAAAGTTTGGTTCCCAGTATTATGTTGGGCAGCTCACTCTTGCCTAGAGCTTCCTCTGTGAGACCTCCGTGGGTACCTACACTCACATGCACATCCTTGCATGCATGCCCACGTGCACACACATAAATACACTACACATAATTAGAAATGAAATCTAAAAAAATAAAAACAAACAAAAACCAACCCTGCCTCCTGTGTCCTGGCTTGGACAAATAAAAGATACTGATTCTTGTGTGCATTACTGCTGTCATGCTAGATCTATGAATTCAGCTTTTCCTTTGGAAATGGTGCCTCCCAGTCTGTCTGAATGGCTGTGATCTTCATTTGGGGTCGACTTTGCCCATGACTCCCTAGCTGCTGTCTCTAAGGCAAATTCTATCCCATACACTCACATCCCTCAAGGACCCGTTTCTAGACAGAATTCACTTACCTTTCAGGGTCAAAGGTCTCAGGGTGTGGCCAGTGCTCTGGGTCATGGTGTAGGGCACCCACGGCTATCTCCAACACGGCACCTGCGGGGATGTGCTGTCCCAGCACCTCACAGTCCTGTGCTGCCTCCCGTGTGAATCTGTGGGAGATAGAGGCAGGAACGCTTGCCATTGTGCCAGTGGATAGGGCTGTAGGTGTTAATGGGACCCAAGATGGAGCATGGAGTGAGGCTAGAGACGGGGACTGAGCCCTCTTACCAGGGTGCGCCAGAGAGAAACCAAGGTTTTGTCCCATACACTCCTTCCGATCTCAAGGCCCTTGTGATGTGCATGGTCCTTGTAGATAATGCCTCGTCCATGGGCTGAGCCCTGGGGAGCCCTCCACGTATGTGGGGATTGCAGAGGTGGCTTCCAGGGGCTACATTCTGGCTAAGCTAAGGGTTGTTCCTCAGCTGTGGCCTCTCATGTCTTCTTGCTCTAATACCCCCACTTCCGCTTTCACTTCGTCTCCTCTCATTTGGTAGGATAGCCCTGTTGTCGGGCTTCTGCCCTCTGCTCCTCATTCTGTGGACTGTTCTCATGTTAAGATCCTGAAAGCATTGGGCGGCCCATCCTGCGGACTGTGAACCTACACCTTAGCCTTTATAATGCCATTGACTAATTAATGGATAATAATGGTTGTTAACGACTACAACCGAATTAACTAAAACCCAAGCAACTGGGCACACTTGTGAGACTTTCCTTGGTTGGATTATTTGAGATGGAGACCCACCCTTGATGAGAGCCACAAGTATTATACAGTAAAGTACAGCTGACAGATCCCTAGACAGCTCATGGGAACGTACTCCGATGAGGATGATTTGCAAAGCTTTTGGAACACTTGTCTTTTGGGTAGCCACTCTCAGTTTTGTAGAAGTCTTGTGAGATCATGACGTTTCTTCCTACCATAATGGGATTCATCCCAAAGTATCCCAGCAGTGTATAAACCTGACCTTTCCTGTACTGGCAACTGTATACCTTCTCCCACACGGTGGGGCCCTGGTGTGAAAGCATTCACTCAGCCAAACCTTTGCTCTCATAGTCAAATCTGCATAAAGCTAGTCCCCCACAGTTATCCTTATGGACGAGAAAGGAGCCCTAAACAGGAGGCACTGAGCAGGAGAGACAGCATGTCTGCCCTTACTGATAAACAGGTCTGGGTGGCCCTGAATTCTCCAACAGCCAACTTAGGAGAGGATAACCTACTGGCCTTTGCTCTTCCCTAACAAGCTCTTTATATTCTGTGCTTACCTTCACCTTTCACTTGACACAAGGTCTTAGTCTAGGAAATTAACTGTTTGTACCTTTACCCCTAAAATATACAGGAAAAAAGCTTGGGTCACTAAACCAGCCCCAGAGAAAGAAATTCCTTCTCACCTGGGTGGCAGTGGATACAGCACCCTGATGCTTAGCCCAGAGGGCCCAGCTCCATCCTAATCCTCCCGGTATCTGCTGGGTAGCCTCACAGCCCCGCCCCTTCTGAGACATACCTTGTCAGTCTTTTAGCCATCCTGTTAGCCCTAAGAAATGCATGCTTGGAATCATTGTTATTTACCAGGGAATTGTTAGGTATGTCTGTGGGGTATATAAACTGGGAACCCTGGGGGATGAAAAGAACAGCAAGACACCTGGAGGAAGAACATCGAAAGGGAAACATCAAGAGAGCAGGAGAGCGAGCATAGAAGGAATAAATGGGATATGATAAAAAGACCCATGGAGCTCATTTATTTTGCTTACCCTCAGACCTTATTAGTCAGGTTTTCACCCCGCTATAGCAATCCTTCTGAACCCTGAGAGGTTTAAGGGGATTAACTCCCCAATATAAACCTTGATACCCCGCTAAATATGAGCCATACCTCCTGGTGGCAGCCCACATAAAAGGACATGAAAGGGGGAAGCTTTTGCTTTTTGTCTGCTTGTCCTCATTGGCAAGGTCATCATCTGTGCTGTTGATGAACCATTTCTTCACTGGTGTTAGAACCTGCTTCTTGAGGATTCCAGTGCAGATTGAAAACCTTAAGCTCTTTAGGACTTCCCTGGGACTCCAGCACCAGATTGAGACTGCTGAAATATCCAGTCTCACGGACTACACAACCCCCAGATCCTCTCAGCCTTTCTCTCAGGAGACAGCCATTGCTGGACTGCTCAGACCGCAGCCTTAAGATAAGCTAATAAATTCCGTATGTGTATATTTTCAATTCTGTTAGCTGTTCTGTTAGAGAACCTGACAAATGCAACTGTTTCTCATGAAATAAAGCTGTGACAAGGAGGAGAGAGTGAATCAGAAACCAGGAAGCTGGGAGCAGGGGGCAGGCAGAGCTAGCTTGGGCTGGGTACCTGGGACTAAGACCATGAGTAGGTGAGTGAAAGCCATTCCTACGGCGGGAGGTGTTTCCCTACTCTGGCTGCATGGTGTGTGGAGCTAGGACTGAGAGCAGAGCCCATTCTGAGCCACCTTTACTGGCCTTCCGCTATGAGCCTGTCTGTGATGATTGCCCTTGGTTCCTGGAGTTCTGTGTCTTGTCTTACCCCAACTTCTCACAGCAACCATTACTTAATGAACTGTTTCTTACAACTTGCAAGACGGGGTGGCCAGGTTGCCCTGAGGCAAAAAATACCTAAAAGTTTTATAGTTAGCCTTTCTCCAGTTCTTCTCCAGAGGGACCTGAGGCCTTTTACAAAGGTAGCTGTAGACTGGGAGAAAGGAACAATCAGACTTTGTGGAGTATGTTGGATACTGGTTCTGAATTGATGCTAATTCCAGGAGATCCCAAGAAACAGTGTGGCCCTCCAGTTAAAGTAGAGGCTTATGGAGGTCAGGTGAATAGTGGAGTTTTAGCTGCTCTCTGAGTCACAGTTGGTCCAGTAGGTCCCCGAACTCATCCTGTAGTTACTTCCATACCAGAATTCGTAATTGGGATAGATACACTTAGAAGTGGACAGAATTCTCATATTGAACACAGGATTTAACTCTTCCACTTCCTGGTGCCCCTTTTCTAAATCTGTACATGTTGTATTTTTATCTGCACAGCTTGCTCCTTTTCATTATAAATCTTCATTAGAGTTTCCACTAATAACCACATGACAGAATCTATACCAGGCTGCTTTGAGATTTCCTCTGCCAACGGAATTAATCTAAAACTCTTCACTTTAGCCTCAGGCAGACTCTTCTGACAAGGGCAAAAAGCAGCCACACTCTTCACCAAAATATCACAAGAATGATCTCCAGGCAACATGCTAAAATTCTCCTCTGAAACCTCTTGAGGTAGCCCCCACAGTTCATCAAATCACACTCAGCTCCACCATCTTCCATACTCCTACTAGTATGGCCCATTACAGTGCTTAACCATTCCACTGCTTTCCTAACATAAAGTACCTAAGTCCAAATCCCACCAAACAAAGACATAGTCAGGCCTATTACAGCAATACCCCAGTCCCTGGTACCAACTGCTGTCTTAGTTAGGGTCTCTGTTGCTATGAAAAGACATCGTGACCACAGCAACTGTGAAAAAGGAAAACATTTAAGTGGGGTGGCTTGCTTACAGTTTCAAAGGTTCAGTCCATTATCATCATGGCAGGGAGCATGGCAGCGTACAGGCAGACATGGTGCTGGCTACATCTTGATTGGAAGGCAACAGGAAGTAAACTGTCTGTCACACTGAGTGAAGCTTGAGCAAAAGAGACCTCTAAGCCCACCCCCACAGTGACACACTTCCTTCAACAAGGTCACACCTACTTCAGCAAGGCCACACCTCCAAGTAGTACCACTGCCTTTGGGATTATGGGGACCAATTACATTCACACTGCCACAGTGAGGTTGGGTTTGTTTATTATTTTGTTATGGAGGGACATGTAAACTACCATTGAACCATTTTCTGTAAAATCTGAGATAAGCTCTCACTATGCTGTTCTAGCTGTCCTGGAACTCACAGAGAACTGTCTTCTGAGAGCTGGGATTAAAGGTGTACACCACCATACCCAGCCTGACCAGTTTATCGAATTTCCTCCTGGACAGATACCATTGTTCAGCTCAGAACACCCCCTCTTTCCCAGGAATCTCAGCGACTACAGAAAGACCTGACCCCATTATCACTCACTGCTGGGACTTGGAGATGGTCCTTGAAGTCGCCTTGTTCTGTTTTACTACCAAGTGTTTAGTCTTGAGTTTCGTTTTGAATTTGCACTTTGCAGTGCATACCAGCTGCCTGCCAAGTCCCTTGGGAGGAAAGCTGGGTATAAATCACGAAGAAGGAAAAAGGATTGGACATCAGGTTACTTGTGGCTTCTAAGAATGCCACAGCAGGGCCATAGACTTGCGTCTTTTTTTGCCAGCATCAAGAGCAGCAAGGAAGCCTTTGAGTTAATGAGCTGATCTCTATCAAGACACCCTCAGCTCACACTACGACAACTTTGAATATTCGCTTCTGGGCCAGCACATTTTGGATTGTAGCTATACACATACCCCGTCATGTTTGTGGTTTGGAATTCCCTTCGAGCTACCCTCAGATCACATTTTCTCTTGAAAATGACAAAAGGTATCTCCATATGGTCTATTTGGTACTGGAAGAAGTGCTGAGTGAAGACACGATTAAATACTTCCTGCAACTTCCTTGACATCTGCTATCTCACTGCCCTCAAGGGACCCTGGTTAAGAGCCTTTCCCCATGGGGCACTTGGTCTGGGGGAGTTTGAAAGAAGCAGACCTGAGGTTGGTGTGATGTTTGTTGTGAGTACTGAGATGTGTCAAGAATGCAATGTGAAGTGCAGTCACAGCCTGAAGTGCTGGGACGAGCAGCTCTCACTGCTGGACACACACACACACACACGGCAAATCTTTGAAAAAAGAAATCTTGCTATGAAGTCTAATGTGAGAGCTCCAGCAGGGGCTGTTGGACACTAACATTCCAGAACATTCTAGCCCTAGATGGCCATCCGCCGAATGTTGCCTCCCAGGGCAAGGACTTTAGCCTACTTTGGGTATAGGCTAATTTTCTAGTGCTCAGCACTGACTATAAAGGTGGTGAATGAAGGATGGATGGATGAATCAGTGGGCAGGGGTGATGAGATTCCATCAAAGGCCAAGAGGCCAAAGGGACAGGGCGGAGGAGGAAGGCCATGGTAGGAAAGGCTAGTGAAGTTCGGTAAAGGTTAGCCTGCGGGAGAATGGGCCTGTGCTCCAGGGGATACAAAGAAACCCAGAAACGCATGCGATGAGAGGCGGCAACAGACGGAGGATCAGTGAAAAGGCCCCAAACAGTGATGTCAAGGTTCCGTGGACATACCTGAAAGCCGGTGGGTACATCCTCAGGGTCTCTGCAATCACCATGTCCAGATAGGGCAGGCCTTCCTGCAGGCTGCAGTACTCAGGGGCTGGCTGAGGCAGGGAACAAACGGAGGTTGCGTTAGGATTCTCACGGCTCTTGGTTGTTTTCATGAACTCTTGCCCCAACTTCAGCAAACATTTGTGTGACACTCCCATCCAGACGGCCTCTCAGTGGCTGCCTCCCCTGCTCATCACCCGCTCCCCCGCCCCCAGCATATTCTGCTTGCTCTGTTTCATTGTCAAAGACAAGGAAGTGCAGCCCGGGACTTGGGGATCTCTGGGTGTAACATGGAGAGATCTGGTGTGATGGTTTATATTGTCTACTTGACAGAAGGGAGAATCACCTGGGAGATGAGCTTGGAGTGGAGAATCCTGACAGGGTAAACTGAGAGGAGGAGGCTCATCTACTGTGGGTGACGCCATTGCCTAGGCAGGAGATTCTGGGCTGCTTAACTGGGAAACCGAGCTGAGCTCTGGCATGCGTGCATTCACTTCTCTCATAGGACTGTGACCCATGGCTTTAGGCCTGACTTCCCCACCGTGAGGGCTGTAACCCGAATCTGTGAGCTTAAATGAACCCTTCCCCCTTAAGTCTTGTCAGTATTTTAACCACAGCCACAGGAAAAGCAACAAAGGCCGACTCTTGAGACAACCGCGGCAACCACAGTGCCCGGAGCGCGTGGCATGGCTAAGTACCAAGCCCACGCACTTGTGAAGTGCCCTTGTTTAGTCCTCCCAGCAAGCCGAGGTGGCAGGTATTTCCTAGTCTTTTAAATGAGGAAGCTGAGGCTCAGGCTGGCTGTCACCTGCATAGTAATTGGTATGGCAATAAAGCAAAAAGACAGAGAGAAGTCGCAAAGAATAAAAGCTTGCAACAGTTAGCAAGGATGAACAGTTAACAAAACCCCCCAAAGCTATTATACACCAACAAGGAGAGACAGCTCAGGCGAAAAGCTGTCAGAGGGTATGAAAAGGCAAAGCCCAAGAGGAGGAATAGAAGTCAGGATGAGAAAAAGCTGCGAAATAGTAATAGTTTCACACATCAGACAAGAAGTTGGAAAAGACGGATTAAATTTTGGGAGTGCAGGTGTCAGGTTTCCTAACATCTCCTGGTTAGGAACAGGGACAGATCGGGGTGTGTGTGTCGTCAGCAGGTTGTGGGTACCCCATGGGTGGGGCAGGGTCTGATCCAGGCACTCCCAGCCTGCCACTGCGCTTCTTGTTGGGGTGGGGTGTGTTCTGTTTGGGTGGGTGTTGCTGTTTGTCTCTGAAATGCTCCCATAGGCTCATGCTTTGAATGCGTGTTTCTCCAGGTGGTGACATTATTTAGAGAGGTCAGGAGCCTTACAGAGGCGGGGAACTAGAGGAGGACCTTGAAGGTCCTTATGGTGACAGACTGAACTCTCTTAAACAGTGAGTCAAAGCGACCCTTTCTTTGGCTAAGTGTGGTTTCTGTCAGGGACCTTGTCATAGCAACAGGAAAAGTAATGACAGCAGGTAACAGCCTCACTGCCTTCAGCAGCCATCCTAGCAGAATCCCTAATCTGGGGGAGGACTTTCTTCTGCCCCCCCGACCCCCTGCAGAGCAGCCAGAGGCAGCTCCATGACCAAGTGCATCCTGCGGCTGTCAGTCTCTACAGACCAGCTCCAGGCGACTTCACTGGCCATGCAGGAAAGAGGCTCACAACCAGGAGTGACCATCCGGCCACACCGCTAGGTGGGGCACAACTGGTCCCCTGGTGAGCATCCTGGGGCCACAGTGGTATTCCCTGGGAAATGGGTATAAATACAGAAAAGCCAGTGGTGGGAGAGGAGGCAGGGTCAGGGTACCTGGAGTCTTGAAGTCCATAATAAATTCTGTAGTTACTAGATTCAACACAGCTGGCTAGTGATTGCCCACCAAGAGTCAGGCTTCAGTACGGACATGGAGTCGAATCTGTCTGTGTGTGTGTTTAGAAGGCAAGGGATATGTTTGCACTTTGTAATATAAAATGTCAGCTGTTGCTTGGTTTTCCCAGCCCTTTCCCACCTCTGCTCGGGGAACTGTTCCTAGCTGAGGCTCTTACTTGGCTTCACACTTCCACCTCCATCCTAGGCCCTTTGTGTGGGACTGCACCCTGTGATTATTGTCTTGAGACTGCTAACAACTTCACTGCTCTATTTATGTTCTGGGGTTCTAATTCCTGCCCCCTGGGCTTCCTCCCATGGATGAGTTCTCAGTGGCTGTCTTGCCTCCAGGACACAGACACAGAGGGTGTGAATGAAGCTCATATATGTTACAGCATCTTGGGGTGACCATGGTGGCCGTCTTAGCTTCAAGCTGGAGGAGCAAAGGGTATGTATGTAGAGGGCCTAGCCAAAGGCACAGCGACTCAAGACTCCTGGAAATAGCAGTCTGCCGTGGGGACTATGGGAAAGGGAGACACCTGGACCAACTTCCGCAGCTGTAGCACAAATAATAAAAACCCAGAGGCAGATATTGGGGTTCAATCTGAAGGTCAGAAAAGCAAAACAGCCAGCCACTGGCTCTTACCTCTACCCCTGACCGTAAATGGGTGGTCCTGCCTCCAGGAATCCTCAGATTGAGACTGATATGAGACCTGTATTATCCCATTTTATAATCCTCTCTAGAGCTGTATTAAAGGTGTGCACCATCACTGCCCAGGCTGTATGGCTGACTAGTGTGGCTGCTTTGCACGGATCTCCAGGCAAGCTTTCTTTCCTAAAACACAAATAATGTGCCTCTATACTCGGTACTCTTCCTTCCTTACCTCTCACCCAGACTTAGAACTCGGGTTCAGGATACTGCGAAGATCTGACCTCCCTCAGCACAGCCTAGGTCTGGGGAGCTTGGGGCTTCTGGGAACTATTTCTATTCTGCTTTCCATCTTCAGGGGTTCACTTTGTGTCCTCTGGCCATTGAGTTCACAAAACATGAACTGTGCATTTCAGTGGTTCTGATGCGACTTCAGTAACTGACTTTGCAGGATGTGAAGATGGGAAAAATTCAAGTAAATAGTTAGAAGTTTAGATTTCTTTCTTTACTGAGGCTAACACTGAGCAGAAATGAAACAGCATCCTGACAAACCCACCAAGAGAATGTGGAGGAACGGGAAAAGCGCTACACCTGCCTGGCGGGCACTTCCTGCTGCCTTTTGAGTAGAGTCCAATGTTTGCATTTTGCTTTGGGACTCACTGATTGTATGGTCGGCTCTGCAGGATTTGGTTAGCTGGTTCAAGGGGACCAGTATAGAAATCTGTATTGGGGTAAAGGAAAGGAAGCCAGAGGTTGAGGGAGGGTAAGTCATGGGCTGTTGGTGGCTACCTTCTGCCTCAAGGAGTAGTGAGTACAGAGCACCAGCTGGTTTTTGTTTGTTTGTTTGTTTATTTGAGACAGGGTTCCTCTGTGTAGCTTTGGAGCCGGTCCTGTCCTGACACTTGCTCTGTAGATCAAGCTGGCCTGAAACTCACAGAGATCCACCTGCCTCTGCCTCTGCCTCCTGAGTGCTGGGATTAAAGGCGCACGTCACCACCGCTGCTACCACCACCACCCGGCACCAGTCGGTTCTAAGAAAGAAACCAATTACACATAAAGAGAGAAGCAGGGGGCAAAGGACAGAGGTCACTTCCTGGTGCCTCATAGGGTTCCAGTTCCCCCTGCCATCTGCTCCAGACAAGTTCTCACCGCTGGACAAAGTCATTGGCATGTTAAATCCTGCTATCTGCAACCGCAGGTGTTCTAGCAAATGTAAAGATGTGGAAGGAAAGAAGAAAGGAAGGGAGGGAGGGACCTGGTGACCACACCACAGTCTAGAACTGTGTGCCCGTGCGCGTGCCTGTGTGTGCGCATATGCGTGTGTGTGCGCGCGTGTGAGCCTGTGTGTGTGCCTGCGTGTGCGTGTATGTGCGTGCGTGTGTGTGTGTGTGCCTGCATGTGCGTGTATGTGCGTGCGTGTGTGTGTGTGTGTGTGTGTGTGTGAGTGTGTTACTTGGAGCTGTGTCCCTGGTGGGTGAGTGGTGCTGGTAAACTTGTGTGGATTATATAAACCGTCAGGATCTGTCAAACAAGAAGATCACTAGACAGGCTAAGTGGCGCCTTCATTCTAAAGCCAACCCCTTCATTTGTTCTTCTCTGCATGGGCTTTCCACTACCCCTAAACTTTGACGCAAGTGCGCCTGTGACCATCACCTCAGTCCAATGTTCTCGGTCTATGTGGGCCCTTGGGCCCACTCTCTGGGACATGATGGCCTGTGGGGGTTTTCCAGAGCTTTCCTGGAACCTCAGGTGCCCATCACACAGGAAGAGTAGGCCAACGAGGTGAAGAGAAACACACCCTTCATCTAAATTAAGTCCATGCCAGGCAACAAAATTGCAAGCTGTGTCTCACAGAGCAGTGGACTCATCCCTATTTGTTCCCAGCATCTCAGGGACATAAAGGTCCTGAGCTGAGCCTACCAGCAGAGGGCAGCAAGCGTACGGTGAATGGGGGACTCCCTGGTTCCTGAAAGGGGCCTCAGAAATCATTGCGACTGGTTTCTTCATGATAGAGAGGAGAAAAAAAGCCAAGACCCAAAGAGAAAGCCTGTCACCAGACCGGGAGTCTTGCTGAGGGGTGTTCTGAGTACTCCTGCAACCGACACTCGGACAGCGAACAAACTCCTCAGGTGCTGCTGGGCTTGAGGCCAGAGGCCCAGGAAGACAAGGGCTTGTGCTTTGGGGAACCACACATCTAACAAATCACAAAACTGAATGTCACTGTAGAATAGGCTTGAGAGGGACAGAGAGCCCATTCGGCTTGGGAAACCGCCCGTTTCTTCACCCAGGCTGTAAGCCCTGTGCCAGGCACAGGAGCTGCATGGCCACCACTTCCTCCAGCTCTCAGTCAGCTAGGATCTAAGCGAGTGGGAGAGGGCGGGATGGGAGAACAGGAGAGGTGCACACATACCGGGCAGCTGCCAGGAGGAAGCCGTGCTCGCACTGACCTTCATAAAGTCAGGTGTGTGGATGGATGGGGCTTCTCACTAATGCGAAACAAATGTGGCTCATTGGGGGACTTGTGAGCTGCTTGCCTTCAACTGGCGTCACGTGCCTGCAATCCCAACACTAGTGAGGAAGCAACAGGAGGATCCTTGGTGGCCAGCAGGTCTGAGTTAGCAAGCAAGCTCTAGGTTAAGTGAAAGACCCTGTTTCAAAAAGATAAAACACACACACACACACACACACACACACACACACACACACGCTCGCGAAAGCGTCCTTGGAAGAAAATGCTTACTCTGTATGTTTAAAACAGAAATAGCATCTGTTGGGACCAGGGAGATGGCTCAGTGGGCAAAGTGCTTGCTGTCCAAGCACGAGAACCTGAGTTCAGATCCCCAGAACCCACATAAAAACTAGGCATGGCAGCACACTCTATACCCCAGCGCTGGGGACAGAGACTGAGGGTTCCAGGGCTCTCGGACAAGCCGGTCTAGTGGACATGGCAGGCTCTCAGTCTGATGAGAAACCTTGTCTCAAAAAAAAAGGGGGGTTGGAGAATGACAAGTACCTGATGTTGACCTCTGGCTTTCACATGTGTGAACATGAGTAAGCAAGCCCTCACGTATGCAAATCACACACACACACACACACACACACACACACACACACACACACACGCCTAACTAGCTAGTGGAAGGGAGGGGCTGGAGCAACAGCCAGCACGGAGCCCTAGCTGGCCCACCTCAGGCTGCTGGCCCAGTTTCTAACCTTTGCATATTGTCCGTAGGAAGAGGGCGGCAGCAGGAGAATTAAGGCAGCAGAGTGTGGTCTGTTTGGCTTAGAGGGCTGGGAAAACTGAGGGCTGAGTAGAACAGAATACTCTCTTACTTCAAGCCAGGCGACATGTCAAGCTTCTCCTTTTCCAAAGGATAACATTGATGAAGTCACCTGGGCCCCGCGACCTCCAGACTTAGAAGTGGAACTGTCAGGAACCCGAAACCCCCCTCTCTCCCTTGAAGTAGCCCCGTCTGTCCCGCTGTCCCTGCCATTCCTTGTGGAGCCACCATATTCCACAAGCGTAGGGCACAGGTTTGAGGGGATCCCACAGTAGCTAGGGCTGCGGCCCAGTTGCCAGGCACCATCAACAGGTCACCGTGGATGTCCACCCCAACTCACAGGAAGGGCAAATGGAAGATGAAAATGGCAGTTTCTGGAAATAGCAACAAACTGTTGACACTTCTATTGGGACATGCCCACTGGCAGGTCTCCGGAGGAGACATCTGTCCTCTGTAAAGAGTGTTAGGAAAAAAGTGATTCCCAGGGCTAACCAAAGTCATTTCAGCTGAGATTTGCTTCATAAAATGAATTTCTGTGCTCTTAGAAAGGAGAAAATGAAATATTAGGAAAAATGGCAATGAAAAATGTGCGTGGGACCTGCCCTGTGCTTACATCCTCACGTCAGGCTCCCTTGACTTCCAGGGAGCTTCATTTACGTTTGATCTTTACGAGGCAGGAAATTCTACTTTTATTTCTTAGATTTTTGGCCTCTTAGCCTTTTTTTTTAAAAACACTTATTTTATGCGTATGTTTTGCCTGCATGTATACATGTGCCTCGTGTGTCTGCCTGCTCCCCTCCCCTACAAGTTCAGAAAATGGTGTCCCTGGAACTGGAGTCACAGATGGTGTGTGCCGGGACTTGAACCCGGGTCCTCTACAAAAGGTTCTCTGCAAGCCCTGTTAACCGCTGAGCCATTTCGCTAGCTCCCTATATTAAACATTATTAAACACTGCTTTTGTTTTGATTTGTTTCCCTCCTTTTTTTTGAGATAGGGGCTCTTACTTTGGAGCCCTAGGTGGCCATGAATTTGGGGTCCTCCTGCCTCAGTTTCCCAAGTGCTGGGTGTATAACATTACACCCAGGCTATTGATGCATCTTTTAAGTGGGAAATAGTGTTTCCCTTTCATAGTTGCCTTGTGTTTCTACATTTAGATTGTGTGTGTGTGTGTGTGTGTGTGTTTATAATGTTCTTGGAAAGGTAGACACACACTTATAGACCTGCACAGATCCACACACTAGGTGTGTGCACAGATGTGACCTGGAGTGTAAATAAAAATAAAGACATAAAAGGGCATTCAGAGACCTAATAGAAAAATGAATATTTTCTTGTTTTGTCAGAGGAACTAGAAGTGGCCAGCTCCTTGCTGTCCCTCTGCATGCATGGATAGGGGCTCCCTCACGCCCACCCCGTGCTGCTTCTGTGTTGTACAAACAGGGCCTAGCGATGTCGCCTTTCTCTCTAGATGCAGAGATTAGAAATCTTTGAAGGGGAGGGACAGTTGTGGGGACACACAGGCACAACAGACACAGGTGAAAAAAGGGCTCCATGCACCTGGCTTCTCCAGTGAGCGCAGACCATAGCATGGGACTGGTTTGTGGGGAATGTGGTGACCTTAGCGTTGCACTTTTGACTAAAAACTGGGGAGCAAAGCCTTCCTTGAGGTGTATAGCCCAGGGTCTCACTGCCTGTCCTGGGGTCTCACTACCTGGCCTAGGATGTTACTGGCTTCCTCACAAGTCCGGGTCTCTAACTTCTTCCAACACTGAGGGTTCTTTTTTGAGATTTCACAGGAGCTTAGTGGGTTTTGTGAGCTGTTTCAGATTTTGAATGAGAAGCCACAAGGGCCTGAATGTGTGTGTGGTGTGCCCACGTGCTTGCATGCACGGACACACACACACACACACACACACACACACACACACACGAGCAATCTCTCAAGTTTCCTGGCTTACGCAGCAATGCTCCGAAAGTACTGCATGCTAGCTTTAGAGAATTTGGCAGCGTTAGAGGCAGAAATCCATTCATAGCTCAGAGGAAGCCACGAGGAGCGTGTACATGGCATCTATTTTTATCCACATTAAAAGAAAAAAAGCCAGGATTCATCTCACACAAACAAAGGGATTATTTTTCAGGTGTGCCGGGCTCAGAGGCCCAGGCCATTAAGGGATTAGTTTAGGGAACAAATGAAAGAAGATAATACATGCACACACACACCCCTGTCCACTCCCACCACACACTTATGTGCACACACGCACACCCGTCCACGCCCACCACACACTTATGCACACATATCCCGTCCACCCCACCACACACTTATGTGCATGTGTGCATGCATGCACACACATACACACTCGTCCACCCCCACCACACACTTATGCACACACACATGCACACCCATCCACCCCACCACACACTTATGTGCATGTGTGCATGCACACACATACACACTCATCCACCCCCACCACACAGTTATGTACACACACACACCTGTCCACCCCACCACACACTTATGCACACACACACCGTCCACCCCACCACACACTTATGCACACGCACGTGCACACACGTATGCACACATACCACCACACTTATGCACACACACACCCGTCCACCCCCACCACACACTTATGCACACACACACACATACACACACATGCGCGCGTGCACACACCCATGGACACCCTCCTCCTCAGTCCTCTCCACCTAAGGCCTATGGCGTCGTCTGTGCCACCCCTCTGCGGGCACATAGATCCTGCCCATAGAGAAGAAAACTTGCAGGCTTTCATCTTGTGCAGTTCCCATCTGCTCACCAGAGTCCACATCGTTATATCCTTCAGTCCCCACAACTTCAGTCCCCTGAGAGAGGCAGGGCAGCCTTTGTTGTCCATCTTGTAATGGATTGCCCCCTTCCCCCACAGAGTCCCAGAGGTTAAGGACCCAGGTCACACGTCTAGCAGAAGGTAGACGTGGAACCAAGCCCAGGTCTTCAGATGTCACATCTTTTCTTTCTTCCCTACTTGCTACCCAGCCCTGCCTTCTTCCCCCCTTCCCTCCTCCTTCTCTTCATTCCTTCCCTCTTGTACATTGTATGGAAAAATAGCATCCTGCAGAAAACAGCTCACACAGATGTGTAGAGCTCAGTGAACTTTTACCGGTGTAAGAGTTTCCAGACCAAGACAGAACGTTCCAGAACTCTGTAGTGACTGCACCCATTGCTGTCACAGCTGCTTCAGAAGAACCTGATGTGTGACACAGAGGTGGCTTTGCGTGTTTGTCAATGTGCTAGCCCGTAAGCAGGCTCCACATCTGCTGTCCTTTGCTCGGTGTCATGTGAGGTCCGTCCCGAGTGCGCTGGAGCTCTGATGCTTCCTCTTCTTGGTGTTTCTCTTTCCTTTGTGCTCTGGATGGAACCCAGGGCACTGCTCATCCTGGGCCGAGATGCCACTATTAAGCTCACTCTCACGTGACAACTTTACCACGGACATGTAACCATGTGTCCACCCTTTCCACTGTGGGAGGATGTTCGAGTTGTCCCCAGCTTGGGGGCCATCATGAACAAAGCTCCCGTGAACGTTCTTGCCGATGGTTTTGGGTGAGCTTGTACACAGGTTTCTGGGGAATGCGTCTAGGAATAGACTTGAAGGTCCTAAGGGATGGGTGGGCTCAGCTGTAGTAGATATTTCAGACAGCTTTATAGATCGTTTGTGTTGCCTGAAATTTTGGGGATGAATGCATCAAAAAGCAGCAGGTCGACATCTTGGTTTTCTCTCTACTCCAACTGCAGATTTCCCTCATGTCTTTCCTTTATTTGTCTGATATTCTGAAGTCTAGCAATTTTAACTATCCCGGGAAAGGGTTGAGGGAACAAACTTGGGTACTATTTTGGGAGTTGGATTATTCAGATAGCATGAGGGGGGTGCGGGGGTAGGGATGGGAACAAATAAGACATGTCTAATTGCATAATTTAAAAAATCGTCCCAATTATCAGATGCAAGCACTCATGAGCAAAAATGTATTCTGGCATCAAGCAAATTTACGTTTCTGAATTAGCTGCTGTTTTTATAATATTTAGCATTCTGTTCTCTCCATTAGCATGAATCATTCACAGTTGATTGTATTTGATGCTTAGAGAAATAAGCCCTTTCGTAAACGCTAGTTAAATCACCCAGCCTGTTCTCGCTGTGTGGAGGAAGAGTGGACTGCATTTGATTTGCAGGGTAAACGCATTTATTCACTCATTCCACAGACGGGCATTGCTTAGCAGCCTGTGGGAGGTGGGGAGGGTAGAAAAGGGGAGATAAGATGAGATCCCGGAGCATATGGAATTCATTGTGTATCGGGGAAGCCATTCATTTGCTCATTCAGAGATTTATTGTTATGGTGGGGCCGCTGAGGGCTTTTGGAGAGTGGAGGTAACACGGGAAAATGGTATTTTTGTGATCTGACAATGACAGGGACAATAGATGGAGCAGGAGGAGCTGGGGAACCAGGCGGGGAGGGGGGATTGCAGAAGCGATGATCTCCGGGCACAGCCTAAGAATATAAGCTCTGAGCCTCCATCTTGGTACTCCCTACTGGTGCTAGGACGGGGTGGAGTCATCCCAAGACATTTAAATTCAATTGGCTTGGAATGGCTACAGGGATCGGTGTTGTCTCCCAAGCTCCCTGAGGGATTATCATGTGTAGCCTGGATATCACAATCACTGTTATAAAGGAAGATTAGAGGGGAGGTAAGGGGAGGCTTGGGATATAAGGGTCTAAGGGAAAGGGAGTTTAAAGTCAGTCCCCAGCGTTACTGCTAGTGACTGAGAAAAAGACGGAAACGGGATCCATCCACCGTGTCAGGTAGGAGCTCCGTATCTGAAGATCTGTGTTGGAACTCCCCACCCCCACCCCAACAGCAACTTGTGCCTAGAAGTGAGCCAATGGAGCACAGGCATACAGAAGTGACCGTGCCCTCGGGGATTAAGGGACTGAACCGTCACTTCTGCATAGATGTCTGGGTCACTGGAAAGTGCGGGACTCTGGACCACAGCTCCCAGTGCTGTAATTTAGCTCTGAAGCGGCTCCCACGGTCCATGTGTTAAAGGCTCACGTGGGAAGCACCACCCTGTGCTTTTGGGAAATGGGGGACATTTGAGAGTTAGGGCTTGGGGGAGGAGGTCATCTGGAGGGGTTGACCTTGAGTGGGACCCATAGCCCATTCCTCTTCTGTTACATTAGCATCTCAGTCATGAGGTGAAGGCTTCTCTCTACCAAAGAGCCCACAACCCTCTTCCCTTTCTAGTTGATCGTCTCGGGGGTTCGCTATAGTGACAGAAAGCTGACTGGTACTTGGGTCACCCCCACCCCCATCAAGGGTCCAGGGGTTCAGGACTAGTGAAGACTAATGCATTGACAGCGTGGGGAGGGGAGGGGTCAGAACCGACACCCCTGGGACAAAGATAGAGAGGAATGACAGACAGGGGCAATGTGAAACCCACACAGCATGTGTCCTGTGTCCTGGAAGGACTAGGGGCAGTTCAAACACAGGGGACAAACTAAAGTGTGTCATGTGCCGTAGGTAACCTATGTGGCAGAAAGGCGCTGTGTGGCTCCCTGGGCATTGTAAAGGTCACTAGAGGATATTGTTAGATGTCCCCTCTTGGGTCACCTCGAGGTCTGACGTATGAGGGCCACACCTCATCTGCCCAAAGACAGCTTTGGGATCCCAGAACATTTTAGAACGAGTAAATGCCATGGGAAGGCAAAGTGGGCCACGATCTACCCCCTGCCCACCCTACTTCCTGTGTACTTTTTGTTGATAATCTACCCCGAGAGTCAGAGTTCAGGTCACTCCTTGTTTGGAGAAATGGTAAACAAAGATAAGAGCTCTAAGCACTGGAATTTATTTTTTTATCCACTTGGACTAAAAGCCACTGCCGGTTAAATTTAGACAGCCGGTTCCAGACCCCTCCCGCCCTCTTGCTTCCTGCCCCCTCTCTGCCACCATGCCTACAGCATGGTCTCTGCTGGTTGTGGAATATGTAATGTATTCACAGGGCTTGGGCCAGAGTCAGCCTGTCTGGATGTTTATCAGAATATATCACTGGAGGGCCTGGGAGACAAGAGCCACTTCCTCCCGTCTCCAGCTCAGTTGGTCAGTGCAGCAGCAGCAGCCAAAGGCTGCCCAAATATTTACTCAAACATCCTCCCAGGCAGAGCTCCCGGTTTCTCTCACACTGTCTAGGTGGGCTGCACCCCAGGGGATGGTGATGTCACAGCCTTGCAGCAGACCAACTAGGTCACCTTTCACCTTCCTGGAATCTATCATTGAAAGGTTCCTTTTTTTTCTTCTCCTTTTTTTTTCTTTCTATGTGGCATAAATCCCTTTGCAATCAACTCTAAGATCCAGAGAAATCCTTTTGTTGACCCGGAGTTCCGTTGTTTTGAATATTGCTTCAAATAAATGCACCATTGTCTGGGTTCCGAATTTTCTGGAAAAAGATCTCCACTGTGATGTGATTTATTGTAGCAGGATCCCGCCTCCACCCCCCAACAACACACACACTCATCTTCAAATCCCTATTGACTGCACAGGATGTAAGTAGGGAGGGCCACGCCCAAGCTGGGAGAAAATCCCCCTCCCCCATCAAAAAATCCTCCTTTGTCCAAGAATGTTTAAGGATTGTTGAAAATTTAGGAGTATTTTGTTAATTTATTTTGATTTTATGTGTATGGGTGTTGGCCTGCCTGCTCATCTGTGCACCGCTTGCATGCAGTGCCTGTGGAGGCCAGCAGAGGGCAGGAGATCCCCTGGGGTGGAGTTACATGCCGCCCTGTGTGCTGAGAACTACAACCTGGTCCTCTGCCAAAGCAGTCAGCGCTCTTAACTGTTGTACCATCTCTCCAGCCCCAAAGGTGTTTTTGTGCCCCAGCTTAGGAGAAAAGAGAGTTAGATGTCAGTGTTTTTGCTGACACTGAATATCAGTCGTGGGACACTTCAAAGAAAAAAAAATGAAAGAGGAGATACCCAGGTTCCAGAAATGTAACCCTGTCACGAGGAACCATAGGTCAGATTGGTGAAGCAGCTTGCTCAAGTACTCAACAAGTGAGGGGCGGAGGCAGCCTCAGACTACAGGCCAGTAGGCCATAGCTCAACAGTATGCTTTCTGCCCATGGTGCTAGAGATGGATGCATTAAACAACAAAACCAGAGAAGAAAATCAGAGCCACACCACTATTGCAGAATACTGGTTAAAGATGTGTTACATTTGTTTATGCTGTAGAACATTTGTTTTAACGATGCATAGATGTGTAGAATTCTTTTATGTTGCATTTGTTTAGCTCTGTGAAGCTGTGTTACTGTGCCTGTCTAAAACACCTCATGGTCTAATAAAGAGCTGAACGGCCAATAGCGAGACAGAAGAATAGCTAGGCAGGGCTGACAGGCAAAGAGAACAAATAGGGGGAGAACTCTGAAAAGAGGGGATCAAGGAACAAGAAAAGAAGGGGCCAGCCACACAATCAGACATGGAATAAAAAGGAAAGAAAGGTATATAGAATAGAGAAAGATAAAAGCCCAGAGGCAAATGGTAGGCAGACTAATTTAAATTAAGAAAAGCTGGGTATAGCCAGGTGGTGGCAGCTCACGCCTTTAATCCCAGCACTCGGGAGGCAGAAGCAGTGAGTTCATGGCCAGCCTGATCTACAAGAGCTAGTTCTAGGACAGCCAGGGCTATTGCACAGAGAAACCCTCTCTCAAAAAAACAACCAAACCAAAACAAACCAAAACAAAAAAACAGAGAGAGAGAGAGAGAGAGAGAGAGAGAGAGAGAGAGAGAGAGAGAGAGAG
>NW_026067941.1:7579914-7636719 GCF_014885135.2 Alexandromys fortis | reverse complement strand
TCTCTCTCTCTCTCTCTCTCTCTCTCTCTCTCTCTCTCTCTCTCTCTCACACACACACACACACACACGCACTCTCTCTCTCACACACACACTCACACACACAAACCAGAAGTTTAGAGTAGTTCTTTGTGTTTTCTTTTATAATGACTACTTAGAGGTTCTTTACTTTCATGACTGGTCGACAGAATCTCTGAGCCACTGTGAGTCTAGCAGATCCAGCTGGAAGATAGCAGGGAAGTTCCTGGCCTCACTGAGACTCCGTTTGTAAGTGTAGAAAATGGGGCAACCTGAAAAGTCACTGCCAGGCTGCCCTCTTAAGTGCTGGTCTTAAGAGGCACTGCTGTGGTTGGTTCTTCTGCTTTGGACACAGGATGAGTACACGAATATCAAAGGCTGTTTCCCTGCCCTGTGACTCCGCAGAAGCCAGTTCCATCCCTGCTCAGATAGAAGACAGGTGTACCAAGGTTGAACTCCCATGTCAGGTGGGGGTTCCTGGGGGAGAGGCTCTGAGGAGGTCCTCTCGGGTGGCAGGAGGACGGCGGATGCTATTGGGTAAATCCTCCAAGATGAGGCAGGGTTGCAACTCAGTATGCCAGACGGACCTAGGTCCAATCATTTCCTGGCTCCGGGTCAGTTGGTTGTGGGAAGATCTTTCCAGCGTCCCCAGTTCATGATCGGTTCTGGTCCCAGGCTCCTTGCTGTCTGCAACCCTGTAAGCCTGAGGAGTACCATGGTGGTCTCACATCTTTCCATCCAGGGTACTTTATTACCCACAGGGCCTGTGTCAGGCTAGTGACTCCCCTGTCTCAAAGACAACTGAAGCCTCTGTTGGTTTGAGCGAGTAATGTCCCCAGAGGCTCACGGATTTTGAATACTTGGTTTCCTGTTAGTCATGAATTTGGGATGACATAGAGCTCTAGGAGGTGTGGCCTTGCTGGGGGAAGTATGTCACTGGGGGTGGGCTTTGGGAGTCATAACCTTGCTCCTCTTCTAGTTTGCTCTCTCCACTGCCTATACAACTGTCATCGCTTGGCTTCCTGCTGCTATTAAGGTCTCTCCTGCTGGAACTGTAAGCCAGAATAAACTCTAAGTCACAGCAACAGTGAGGTAACTGACACAGCCTCCCAGGCACTGCTCATGTCCCACGGGAGGAAATAGAGGCTCCAGAACTTAGGTGGCATGGGAGAGCTAGGGCTGAACCTTTTTCCACAGTGCTTGGGTCCTCTGTCTACACCGCGGTCACCCCCCTTTCCACCTTGTGCTATTAGAGGTTTCTCTATGAAGTTGGTGGCTCCCGTGAGAAGGACTTTTTGCCAAGAGTAGCCTCTGCAATGGCAGAACTCAGTGCACAAAGGCGCCAGCTAGAAGGATGGCGTGCCCCTTCTCCAGCTGGAAGTAGACGCCTATGGTGAGGTTTTTAATTAAACTGGGGCAGCAAGCTTAATCAGGGACAGCAGAGTTTGGTGGCTGCCCAAAGTAGCCGCTCCGTGGACTCAGACTCCCCACTTTGGGCAGAGCCTCAGTGAATTGGGGGGGGGCTACTAGCAGCTCTGCCCATAGACCCCCCTAGGCCTGTCCAGAGGGACTGTGGGTCCTCTCTACTCCCCAGGACATGTTGCCAGAGAAGATGTGGAGAATCACAGTGGGCTCTGGGGAGACACAGCCTCCTGGTACACCCTCCCGCTCCCTCCTTCCCTTGCGGCACCCGCATGGCACTGCAGGAGCAGCAGATTTCCCTCTCTCTTCTCAGTGCCCCAGAAAAGCCCCTCCTCGTTTTCTGGGTCAGCTGGGCCTGTGGCACCCAAGGCTTCCCACGTAAGTCATCCCGCCTGTTCTCTTTAGAGCTTCCTGACGTAGGCCTCTACCAGTCCCAGCTCTGGCTCCTGCTCTGGGTCCCCTCTTTTGGTTTTCTTTTTTTTTTTTTTTTTTCTTTTGGTTTTCTTATCACTATGATTGGGTTGTTATGATATTGGAAAAACCCTACGGGGGTGACTCCATGAGAACAAGTCGCCCCCACAAGTCTCACATCACAAAAGATTCTTAGTCTTTTTATGTTTTTATTTCAGTGATGGATTCTTTTAGAAATACCCCCCCCCCTATCCCCTAACAATAATTTTATCTGCCCCACAAGGATCCCCTTAGCTACGCATGAGATCCCTTTAGGTCTGTGCTCCACCTTCCCCTATGGCAGAGTGTTGCCTGTACCTGCTCTGCACCCAGCAGAGATGACCAAGGCACAGTCGCTGGGGCCAAGGGCACAGGGCTATTCTAGTAACTGCTGGAAGTGAGGGCTGGCTTTCACGGGACACTGTGAAGGTCAGGATCTGCCTTGGATGGGGGTGGGGACACCGGGAAGCCTTCCCCAGAGAACAGGAGCCTGATGCTGAAGCAATTTTCCAAATGCATTTGTGTTCTTTCACACAGAAACAATAAAAGCCGTTAAACAAGGTTTTGGAACAACGCTGCAGCGTGTTCCGTTGCCGCTGCATGTTTATTGCCATTTTATTGGCACACACTCTTCTGTGGTTTCTGCCTCACTTCAGCCTGGTCCCAGCCCAGAGATGGTGGCGGAGGCCTATGTTAATGAGGGCAATTTGTTTTGGCAGGGGATCTTAGACTCTTATGTTTCTTTTGTCTCTCTGCCTGCTGCCTGGTTTCTGGGCCTCGTGCACGCGTGGACGCCTGGCTCTGAGGCTGTCAGAGTATCCTACCGCACACAGGGGCAAGGCTTCTCAAAGGCTTAGCATGAAGGTCACAGTGGCCGGGAAGATAAGTCCCTCTAGGTATTGGATGTGACACTCAAGGTCACTCCAAGGAGGCCCTTAGGGGAGGGCCAGCTGGCTGCAGAATTTTCCCCATCAAGAGCAAAGGTCCAGGTAGCCAAAAGCAGAGCCACACACACAGAGACAGAAGATGGCTTGGTAGAGAGGGCAGGAAAGGAAGCACGGTGGGGACGGGTGGTCAGGGAAGCCAGGGTAGTGATCCTGAGGGGTGGGCACAGCTGAGCTAGATCCCTTCAGGGACCAAGACACAACAAGGACCCAGGGGTCAGAACCAGGAAACACAAGAGTCATGTGTCAGTGATAGGATGCAGGGCTGCGGGGCTGCTGTGGCACGGGCAGGCTGAGATACACACCTCTAAGTCTGAGCTGCTGCAGGGAGTGGATAAAGGAGGAGGAGTCAGGGGGGACAAGCGCACCTCACACCCCACAAGCTGGGAAACCCTTACAGGCATTTGTAGGATCGCCCTTCAGAACCTTGGTTCTGAGCGAGGGGCAGGGAGATGTGGCTATAACAAGGGTGGGGTTGGGATGGAGAGACGCCTAGCCTGGGGAGGCATGGGAGCAGAACCAATGACGTCATTTATGAGAGAGGAAAGTTCTAGGCTTGTCGAGAGGCTTTGCCATGTTCTGTGGGTGACTTTTGCTTGTGCCAGGTATAAGTTGAGGTGTAGATTGTAGACGAGGGAACCGAGGCTCGGGATTGGTGTGTAAGGTCAGTAGGTACAGATGGTGGCATCTGGCAAAATGAGGGATGTGGCGTTCTGGAGTGAATACAGACCAAATGTTGACTCCAAGGCCTGTTACCGGGACAACAGAAGACACAGGAGAGCAGCCTGTGGTGGATGCTTCTTAGGATGTAACATAAGCAGAGGAAAGGGCCCTCTTGGGATCAGGGTCTTCGGGGTCAGGGAGGTTAAAGGTGAGTAGGAGAGAGCAGGACTATGGCCAAGAGAAGGAAAGATGCTGTGGATTCTCTGCTCCCTCCGCTGTAGAAGCCACTGCAAAGATAATCTAGGACCTCTCTCTTTGGACCTGCACAAGGCGTGAGACAGGCTGTTCTGGCTGGTCAGGGCTGGCAGCTCGCTTGGAAGGGGCAGGAAGCCATTTAGGAATCCTGCAGCCCTTGCTTCTGTGGTTAGCTATGTGGGGCTTTGGCTCCTGGTTTCTTAGCCTTGAACTTCAGCCCCCCTGGGTGTCAGCAGATTCCTCTGGCGTGGCATTCACATGGATGGTAATTACCCCCCCATTGTCTTCATAGTCTAACTTGGGGGTGGGGACACCCCATCCTAATGTGTTCATCCTCTCTGTGACCTCAGCTAGCACAGCTGCTTCTCAAAGAACTGTCCCTGGACCAACGGGGTCACTTTTCAGAAGTTCGGCCAGACTTGGGAAGCAGTGAAAATAGCACACTATACACTGTCTTTATTTCTGCTCAGGGCCTGCAGGGCCAGAGGAAATGGACGCAAACAAGAGCAGGAGAGGGACATCAGTGGCCTCTTCTAAAGGCTCCTCCTCCGTTCATCTGCGTACCCTCTCTTCTTATAGGTCACCAAGCATGACTAACTGGTCCAGTTTGGTGGGCACACTGCCCTGGAACAGATGGCTGAGCAAACTCAGTTCTCCCTGCCAGCCAGACAAGCAGGGACAGCCACCACACGCTGTCTTTGTACACCCCTGAGCAAAGACATCCCTGTTTCTGCCACACAGCATGCCACACAGCCCTCTGCCCTCTGGCCTGCACCCTGGGTTTGCAAGCTTATGAGCTGGTGTCTAGAGTCCTCTAGAACTCCACGTCAGTCACGCCAGCACCATAAGTATTCTAGAGGTCAACATAGCCTGTGCTTTGGCCCGGAGGAAGCTTTGGAGGTTGTAGAGGGCAAAGGCAAGCAGAGGTGTTTTGTCTGGAGGAGGCTGGGTACGGAGCAGAAAAGGAGACAAGCTATGTGACCTTGTATTTGCCTCTGGGAGTCTAAATGCGGAGGCAAGAGCAAGATCACATAGCCCAGAGGGTGATGAAAACCCAGATGCCCGTGGAGCCAGGAGGCACCAGGAGTCCGTAAGCTGGTGTCCAGAGGGCACGGACGGGTGTGATACGGAAGGGCTGCAGCATCTGGCCTGGCTGTAGGCAGGAGCTACTCAAGGCACACTGAGGGTGTGCCCTTGTCTGATGCTGCCGGAAGGGATGGGCTGAAGGTGGTCTAAGCTTCCGCCACTTCAACAAAAAGCAAGCATCTAGATTTTTTTTATAGAATTCTGATTTCCTAAATTCAGCAATTAGTACATTTTAAAAAGCTAAACCAATACCTCTGTAGTTAGACTCAGTGTATATAGGTCGCCTGTGCTGACCCCTGTCCTCCAGGGGTGACTGGATTCTGTGGGCTGGGCAGCCCTTGCCGTATCATTTGATGTCTGCCCGCTTTTGGCCCAGTCCTTAGGATGCTGTGGTATTCATCTCCACACTTGACTAAGAAAATAACATTCTTTTCCCAAACTTAGACTTGGCAAGTGGGTGGATTTCTGGTTTAGGTGTTGAATCTTAGAAAATGAAGAGACACCTGACAGAAGACACCAGTCCTTCTCAGGCATGTCGCCGCTCTGTGGAGTCTAGGAGGTTCTCGGGACCCTCAGAGGCTTTTAGGTCAAGGCAAGGATGACCGTGTCCACCTGCTCTCATTTTCAGGATCCACAGACGAGTGTGTCCAAAAGTAGGGTTTTTTTGTTTGTTTGTTTTTTTTTTTTTTTCAAAGTCACGCAGAGCAAAGACAAAACTGTCTGGAACTAATTTCACAGCGTTCTTTACATCCCTGGAGCTGCCTTTCTTTCTGACGAGCGGTCTCCATAGAAATGATCCCACCATCATCAGACATTATTGCACGGTGGCTCTAGGCTCAGGGGCCCCAAACATAGAATGAAACTGGGGGTGTACAATGTGATTGCATGACGAGTATCAGAGAGGGGTCTTGGTGGGGGTGTAGGAATGAGACCCCAGCTCAGGTGGACAGGAAGGAGGGACAGCTTCCCCTTGCGTTGGGATTCCCACCCTTAAGTGTTCCTGGGGAGACGAGGGAGCCAGTGCACAGGCCAGTTTCTACAGACACAGAAGCTGCAGGGAGCCGTAGGCAAGGCTTTCCAGGGTGAGTCCAGGCTGTCACCAAGGATGGGAAGCCTTCTGTGAGGTGTGTGAGTGAGTGTTGGCCCATCACTGTCAATTTAAGCTCCCAAGCTGAAGATGGTGGCCTCTAGAACGTTAGACCGAGACTAGTTCTTACAGATTGCTAGGGAAATTCTTCCAGGGCTTCCTGCATTCGACTTCAAATTCCCCCTCAGGAGCCGGTACTGAATACTAGAAGCGCACAGCGAGTTTAAATTTGTTTCATGGCTTGCCAGCTGTGCGGCCTGAGCTGACTTTGGCAGCTGCAGTTTCTCACCCAGCAGAAGAGAGACACGCCGGCCTCGCTGCTCGGAGCTGTGTCAGCACAAGTCTCCATTCAAGGATGGCTCAGAAAATAATGTCTGCATGAGAAAACGCAGTGGACACTCGCTTCTGGTCAGCTTCCCCGTGTCCTACCAGGTTGCCTCCCCTCAGGCAGCCTTTGTAGAAGGACCCAACCAAACCTTGAATTTGCTCTCTTTCTGAGGAGGCTCCTCAAACGCTCACTGCACACCCTCACTGCAAGTGAAGTCTGCTGCTTCTTCCAGAGGGACATAGGTAGTCACGGCAGACACAGATGGACAGGAGACATGAGATCTTGCCACTCTGGGAGAGACTGTAATGCCAGAAGGTACAGCCTGTGCCTCTTTAGGGGAGCTCGATCCACAGGTGGAAGGATGTTGGCTTGGTCCAGTCACAATCTGTCCCTCCCCCCAGGTAGGGATGAGTTTCTTATTCCTGGTACAGTGGGTAGAAGTGGGCAAAATGATCTCTAGTATAGACCCAGGCTGGGTTCCACCTATGCTCTGATTTAAGCATTGTTCTGTTGGCCTCTTGAAGGAAATCACGTCCTGGGAAAATGGGATGTCAGAGGCAAATTTAGAGCAGAAGAGTAGAAAAAGTTCCCAGTAATAAGGAGGGCATGATATACAGTGTCAAGGGAAGGACTGGTTACTCTGTGTGTGTGTGTGTGTGTTAACAGATGGAGACATAGGCTCAGGAAGGATCTGTGTTGTCCCCAGGGTGGCTGGGTAAGGGACCATTTTGCAGCGAACCCCAACTCTGAAGGTTTTAGCCCCTATTTTGTCACAAACGAACAAAACTGGGAAAAGTCTTAACTGGTCTGATATATTTCCTTTTTTGTAAAGTATACCCATGTGCATGAGTGCGTGCACGTGCGTGTGTGTGTGTGTGTTCATGTACTTGTGCATGCCGGGAGCAGAGGAGACCTCTGTTGTCTTGCCTAATTCATTTGGGAAAGGGTCTCTCACTGGCAACAAGCCAGCCTCAGTGATTCTTGTCTCCGTCTCCCACAGAGCTGGGTTACAGGTGCACACGGCTATGCCCCACTTTGTAGGTGGGCTCTGGCACCACCCCCAATCCCCATGATTGCAAAGAAGCCCTCTCACTCCCTGAACCATCTCTCCACCTCATGGATTCTGTCTTAATCTCCCCATTCACTTTCCTGGATGGTAACCCTGTAACTCGGTGATTTTCAGAACAGGAGCTGTGATCCTTTAGGGGGTCTATACATTCAATTTAAGGGGTGAAGGCCAAAATTAAGACTGATGTAGTAGCCAGGCATGATGGTACCCACTTGTAATCCTATCACTAGGGGGTGAGGGTGGGACAGTCAGGAGGATCACTCAGCCTGATCTTACATAGCCAATTCTAGAACAGCCAGGGATATAGACTCTGTCTGAAACAAAACAGAATAAAGCTGAAGCACAGCAAATATGAAACATAAATAAATGAATAAATAAGTGAATGCATGCAGGGCATAGCACACACACACACACACACACTCACGCACACACGCATGCACACACAGTAGACCAGAACAGACCACATATAGACAGCTACATGTCCTTTTGTGAAACTTCTGTCCCTGTTATGTGGTGAGTGTGCTCTGGTAAATGAACACCAGACTGAATTATAAATTACATTTCTCATGATGGGAACCAAAGTTTGAAACCCGAAGCTGTAACACCCAGGTGCTGACAGGAATGCCCACAAATCTTGTTTGCCTCAGTTTCCCCACTTTCACTGACACCCCTGTATAGTTGGATTCCTTTAACTCTATTAATGCTCTTCAGAGGACCAGCCTCCCTCACAACATAAAGAAACAAGTCCCCCACAGTGGGCACTGTCCTTGGTTGCTGTTTCTTCTGCTCTAGCAGAGAATACCTGGGGGTTAAGCCATCCCTGATAAGTGCAGACACCCCCAATTTAGAATAGAAATAGAAGCACTCAGTTAACTAAGTATCAGAATACAACAACTACATTTTCAATATAAGTATATCCCAAATACTGAATGAGATACAATTTTTAAAAAAGTCATTATTTATCTGGATTCAAATTTAACCAGATACCTGTATTTTTTTTTCTGACAGCTTTAAGTAAGTAATAAGCAGAGAGCAAACAGGAGGGAAAGTTAGAAGATTAAGACTTTAAAATGCCTCCAACTAGAAAACTTTGTGCTTTAATATGATCATAAATTAACAGCTGTATGGCATTATGCAAATTTATGTTAAATTATTCACTCTGTCATCACGCCCCAGTAAAAATTATATATATGACATTTAGGGGAGAAATGACATCTTCTGATAAGAGTTTTGCTCTGCATTTCCGTGCAGCTGATTACCTGTGCCTGAACGCTGTGGCCACCCCTCCCAAGAGGTCTTTGTGAAAGTGACTCACGGGGTTCCTTCTGGTCTAAGTCCCTGGAGAGCCGTCCTGGGAGTGGTGGTTTCTTTTGTCCGGTGACGCACAGCCCTGCCCTTTGCCCAAGAATGGCACCTTCTGGTAGTGAACGCATGGGCTCCAGGGCCCGCCAGAAGGAGGGATTTTATCTGTAATCTCTGTCATTCTGTCCTGGAGCAGTCACACCAAAGGAGAAGGGCATCCCACCAGCCGGCTAATTTAATATTCAAGCAGACATACGTGACATCATGCCTTTAGGTCTCCTTACACACAACACTTGACTGTATCCTTTAGAGCCCCCACCTGAAGGTTCCTGGTATATCCCATCATTTTAAAATTAATTTCTTTTCTTTTTCTTCCGTTCCTGCCCCACTCCTTGAGACAGGATGTCATATAGCCCAGGCTGGATTTGAATTAGCTATGTAGCTGGGAATGACCTTGAACTTTTGATCCTCTTGCCTCTACTTCCTGGGTGCTTGGATTCAGGTGAACCTCTACACTTGGAGGACAGTTTCTTAAAGTCGAGGCACTGCTTGTGGAGGAGGTGCTCCTTTCTGCTCTGGAAGGGAGGCTCAAGCCTTGCAAAGGGAATGTGACCTCCATTAACCTGGTGCCAAGGAGAGCTTGGAGGACAGGAAGCCAGATGGCTTTCAGGAGATTGCAGAATGCCAGACCTGGCTTGGAAAATGGTCGTTGGCGGAAGTAAGCTACAGGGAGGAAGGCCGGTAAGAGGACCTGGAATGATCTGGAATGGAAAGCAGGGATGTTGAGGAGCAGTCCCAGGGATTCCCAGGGGTTCAGATGCTTGCCATCCTACGGACACAGGCCCTCGCTCTTCTAAAGGTGCATGAGCTCGCGAGTATCTGGCAGGCTCCACTGGCCTTCTTAGAGAGGATGCTGATTTCTCAGCGCACACAGACAAGTGTGCGTGGGTCTTGGCCAGGAAACTATAATACAGTGTGATTCTGGGCTGTATCCTAATGTCCTTTCCCCATTTGCTTACTCATAAAACAAAGGCATGTAGCTCAGTAGTAGAGTGTTTGCCTTACCTTGTGTGGAACCCTGAATTCAATTCCTAGTCTCTCTCTCTCTCTCTCTCTCTCTCTCTCTCTCTCTCTCTCTCTCTCTCTCAGGTTCAAAGGGGGATTTGAGCGAATGATCTCTGTTTTCCACCCTTGATCATCACTTCCTCAACCACCACCACTGACTACTGCTGAGCACCCATGTCTGGCTGTGGTGAGGTGGACGAGCACAGGGCTTAGCTTAGCAACCCGGGACTCTCCTTGGCTTGGGCTGAGCACACATATCCCTTTCCTAACAACGCACCTCACGACCTACCAGGCTGCATGTCCGCCTCACTCCAAACAAGGGAAGAGGCTCCTCCTCCCCTGGACAAGGATGGAAACCACCTCCCCTCCCATGAACAATTTCTACTAAAACACGTACCAGAATGTGTCTGGCATGGAAGGCAGTGGCCAGGTGTGGTTTACATTGCCTTTGAGTATATGCACTGTCAGGTAAATTGTATCTTCCGAGTGAACATTCAGGGAGATTTCCCTGCTTACCATAGTTAGGCACACTCGTGATTCAAGCCAGATGCATCATGGGAAGGGACATACTCAAAGAGCAGAGATTTATTGAATTCTTCCTTAAACCCCATAAAAGGAGGTCCCAAACAGTAGCAGGGTCCTTAGAGTTCCCTCATTCATGTGGTCTGCTGTCACTCATGTGGTCTGGCCTGCTGACACTCTTGAATGTACGTGATCTTTCTCTCTTCTCAACTCTCTCTATTGCACTGCTTTGAATAAAGTTTCCTTGCTATTTTGCAATGTGTGTACATCTTATTTCAGTTATTTGACTAAGATGCCAAGGGCCTGGCAACACCTGGCCCAGACCCTGACCACTGGTGACCATGACAGACCCTGCACTTGTCATGGGACAGTCAGGCTTGTCCAGGGGGCAAACAAGCAGAAGAGGCTCCTACCTATGGGAAGGTGTGCAGGAATGGGAGGGGAGGAGGGCTAGGGAACGAGGGGATGAGATATGAAACTTCTAAGGTTGGAGTTTCTTTCCTTTCTGAAATGATGAAGGCAGAAATGTTCCAGGTGTGTGTGTGTGTGTGTGTGTGTGTGTGTGTGTGTGTGTGTGTCTATGGTATAAAGTCTGTGGCTTGCTTGGTCATGGGCTATGCCAGTTAAAAGTAAGAGGGTCTAAGGCCTGAGCATGGACCAGGGGAAGGTGCTGGTTTCTGGAACTGTAGATCCCAGATGCCTCCCCAGCAAGGACAGGCTATGCTCAGGGACCTCTTCTGCCTATGGCTGGTCCACGTGCTAATGGAAGATGGAATCAGGATGAGACTTGCATCAGCGGAACTTTGAGATTGGACTTAGGAGGCCAGAGGCGGGAGAGAGGGCAGGGGTGACACTCACATTTCCTCTTCTGAACTTTGGGGAAGATACAGAAGGATGCAAAGGTCACGGGCTACTGCGTAGATGCCAGACACAGCCTGAGTTTGTTTGGCTAAATTAGGGTCTGTGTCAGCTCAGCACGTCACAAGATTCCAGACAGACACTATGGGCCCTATTAAGGAGGATTTGAGGAAAAATTTGAGGGACAGGGAGAAAAATACAACTAGATACAGTGACAACTGACAGGCTTAACACATAAATTATTCCCAAGGGGAAGAAACTGTCTGCCTGAAACCCAAGGGACAGATAGAATAGAGGAATTCTTGATAGGGAAGATTTTACATAGGGATAAAAGCTAATAATACATGGAGATATCTATAGAGATTAGTTTTAAGAGACCCAAGGGTAGACAAGGAGAATGTAAATTAAATGTTAAGCAAAGAGAATACATTTCTAATCAACCTAGGTTTGCTTTTAAAAATCTGCTTTTTTATTTATGTGTATATGTATGTGTGTGCATCGGTGTAGATGCACCAAGTGTGCAGGCGTCCTTGGAGGCCAGAGGGCATTGGTTCCTCTGTGACAGACAGCTGTGAGCAACTTGACATAGGTACTGGGAACAGAGCTCTTAACAACCGATCCATCTCTCCAGACCTTTTTCTTTCTTTTGCTGTGATTTTTTTTTATCTTGTTTGATTAGTTTATTAATTATTGAAGTAAATTAATCTCTTACTGGTAAAGACAAATGCATCTTAACTTACTGATACTTCCTTGTTGTCAAGTAAAGAGTGATTTTTTTTTCTACTACTGTCCTTTGAGGCTTGGTGGCTGCAGAAAGAGGACATCTGGGGCAGAGGAAGAAACAACTCTGGGAACTTCCAACATCCTGCCATGAACTTGTCTGCCACAATGGTAACAAAACAGAAGTCATATGTGCATCTGACTACAGGTCCCCCAGTTTTAGCATCTGCTCTTACGGGACAGTGTCTCCCAGACTTAGTGGCCGTTCCCAAGATGGCACCAGGGAATGGTTGTTCTGGGTTTAAATTAAGTATCTGTTGCTAACTTAGTGTAGTTACTTTACCTCCAAGCTGCTGATTCATTTAGTCATTAAAATGAAGTCCAAACACAGAATTGGTTGTTAGGATTCCCTGGCTCTTGGATTATTGAATGAGAGTCTCTTGCATTAGGGGCTTCTAGGAGACTTCATTTTACCCAGAATTCTTGGCTAGTAGGGTTGACTCTTTACAGCAAGGTCAGATTTATTTAGCACATAAAAGTGATTATGAATGATTATAATGCTTCATAAATGTTTACCGTTACTCAGGAGGTAAGAACCATCATTAGCATCTTCCAGGTCTACAAATCTCTCATTTGCAGCCAAGCTGGGGACTCATCAAATGAGATTTACAGCGCAAGGTGAAAAGACAGAGAGGGTGGGAGAGAGACAAAGAACTGGCTCACCCTTCCACACCACACGGGAACACTTAGCTACTCTTCTTTCTTAGCTCGGGTGGGGACCTGTGATGGGATACCCCTGAGCTCCAGCTGTCTTGAGGGTAAGAGGGAGAAATGGGCCTCACAGTCCTTGAGTCAGTCTTGGCTTTGATGTGATTTTTGTGAGACACTTTCAGATAGGTGCTCCTGCTGGCCCTGCCAGAGCAACCAACCATCCCTAAGGCCTTTCTGGACTGTAGCTAGTGAGAGGAACTGGGTGTGACCACCACACTGTCTCAGAAAGTTTGCTGCTTCCCAACAATTTGACTTGAGGCTTTTCTAAAATGCTATGAGCAGCTACAGGCCCCATAGGGTGTTTATAAAACCTTTCCTGGCTGGGCAGTGATAGCACACGCCTTTAGTCCCAGCATTTTAATCCCAACACTTTAATCCCGTTTTTAATCCCATGCAGAGGCAGGTGAATCCCTGTGAGTTCAATGCCAACCTGGTCTACAGAAGGAGTTCTAAGACAGCCAGAGTTATTACACAGAGAAATTTTGTCTTGAAAAAAACAAAACAAAACAAAAATACCACCACAACAATAAAAACCCAACCAACCAACCAACCAACCAAACAACAACAACAACAAAAACATTCCTGAGGTTGACAGTGACTTCGGGCCACATAGATCGTTTGGTGCAGACCCCTCACAGCGCCCATGGTACTAAGCCTTCACCCGAGCTGCATCTTAGATCCCCAGGGTCTTTTCAGAAGCCCCGGACTCACTCTGGACCAACTAAGTCAGATGTGGATCCCAATCACTGACGTTTTTACAGCTCTTGAGGACGTGGAAGTTTCTGGCTGTTCTGGGGTCTTGATTTGCATATGGGGCACAATGGCAGTAGTGGGGGGAAGCCTCCTGGGCTGCTAGTTGTCTCAAGTCAGACTGTACCGTGCTGAATGGCTGTGCAGAGCAGGCGTGGTAGTCTCCTGTCACTGTTATCTGTAAGAAGGGACTTAAAAGGAGGAAGGAGTCATTTTGGCTCATGGTTTTAGAGACATTAGTCCCTGCTCACTGGGCTCTGTGGTTTCCTGTATGGTAGGGCACAACATGGTGGTGGGGCATGGTGAGGCATAGCAGAGGAAAGCTGCCCACAAGGCAGCCAGAAAGTGGAGCAGGAGGGGGAGGCTGTCCAGACACCTGTTCTCATTGACAAGCTTCCTTCAAACGGGCTTCGCTTTTGGTTTCTACCATTGCCCAGCAAGCCCTCTGAATGATGGATCCATCAGAGGTCTCACGATCCAGACACCTTCATAGGGCCCCATCAGGTAGACAGCTAACCTTCCACATGAGCCTTTTGGGGGCCACTTCGTTGCCAAACTGTGACAAACACCAGGTCTTGGTCAGAGAATCTAGAGACTTGGTGAGGCCTGGAGGTCCTGTCTCCTTTTGGGCAGAAAGATGGGGAATACAGTCTCAGAGTTCTGGGCCGTTCTTCCCTTTCCAACCATCTTCCAAGCCTTCTCTATACTGAGAGGAAACCTCATTGGGCAGTAGCCAAGGGCAGGGTGGAGTGTGTGAAGGTGGCCTCTGATTGGTACCCAGGAGGGAGGATGGGGAGGGCTCTGGCAGAGCAGTGCAGTGCTGGGTAGAGGGTGGGTCCCAGGGGTGGGAGAGCCAATGTGGCTGCAAGCCAAGTGTCTCTTGTATATGCCTAATAGATTTAACTACACGCCCAGTTTACAACCAGAGTTCAGGGCAGACCCTGAAGAGAAGGTGGAGGAGAGCCAGAGAACGTTTTATAAAGAACGAGGCGATACCATCCCCAAATGAGAACGAGAAAGGGGACCCACAAAATGGCTCAACATGCAAAGGTGTGTGCCAAGCCTGGCGACACCCCACCCCTGAGCACAACCACATAAATGCAGAAGGAGAGATAGACACGACAAAGTTACACATACAATATGATGATGATGACCAAGAAAGCCTTCAGACAGAGTGTCTGTTGAAGCAGAAAGCAGCCCCAGGACTGAGTTTTCAGGTTCCAGGATGTTTTTGTGGGTGTGGGTGAAATATCCAGGCACCTAGGGGCGGGATGGTGAAGTTGCCTAGGTGCCATTCATTTCATACCATTACAGGCCACTCAGAAAGAGAACCCGGAAACTCAGCGAGTAGACCATGATGACAGGAAAATCACAATAAACCTAAGACCTTCCGTGGTCCTGAGAAGCAGGATGACAGGTCAGAGATGGTGCTGGTGGAGGGGCTGATGGAGGGTTGGGCTCCTTTGCCATAGATGAGCATGGGCAGGGCTGCCCTGCCACCCGGACAACTGGCATTTCCATGGTTCCATGAGACAGAAGTAATACAGCCCCAAGCCCCACCCCTGAAGGTAGTCTTGAAGTCCCCCTTTTCCAGGATGTTTAGAGCCACTACTACCTACCAAGTCAATAGAAACATTAGAGCTTAGAGGACCAGCCATGGAGCCCCTAAAATTAGATACTGTGTTGATAGTGTCCTTGGTATAAGTTAGGAGATGGGAAAGCCAGAAGGATCCTGGGTGTGTCCTTCCCAGTGAAACCCTTATCTTTGGATGCTGTCCTCTCTATCATGACAAGTCTTTTGAAAACTTGATTAGGCTGTAGCTCCCTACTCTGTATTCTGCCCCACAGTATTAGCATCTATGTTACATTAAATAAAGGCCATGACCTTGGGTTGGGCAGAGGAGTGAACATTGCTGTTTCCTGGAGAAGCCACCCTGTCTCCAGATGGCGGCATCAACTCCTGTGTGAGTTTCCAACTGCCAGCCTGCCCTACAGACTTCAGACTTGCCAGCCCCCACACGGCGTGAGCCAACTCCTTAAAATAAACCTCACTCTCTCTTGGTTCTCTCGCTCTGGCTCGTCCTTCCCTGCCAATGCCACAGGCTCCGTGACAGCTCTGACTCTGTGACGTTCTTGTGAGGACCAGGTTAGTGTTCGTTTGCAAAGTCAGGAGCTTGGGTCTTCCCTGAGAACACTCAGTGCTGTTGCTATTGCCAGCAGAGATGCCGTCTAGTCCAATCCCTTCCTTTTACAGATAAGGAAACTGAGGCACTGATCAGGTGATAACAGCTGATGCATGTATTGCCGATGCTGTCACAAATATCACACGTGTGTTAACTCAGCTCCGTGACAACCTATGACCTATAACATGGGCCTATCTCCGTTTCACAGAGAGGAAAACCAAGCAACAAAAAGGTGTGTCCTGTCACCGATCCAGTGATGGTCACTCTGCCCTCCATGTTTTCCCTTCGGCTTGGACGGCTCGCTCTTTACTCTGGTCCAGTTTGGTGGAATGTGGTTGGGGGCCTGTGGTACAGCTTACGCTTCTTCACCCTGTTGCCAGCTGAGAGTCCTAGCGAGAGAGCAATGCAGCTGCACCCCAGGCCCGCGAGGGGTGGACTGCAAACCCAGTGACTGATGGGAGGTAGGGCCAGGACCCCAAACGATGCATTTGCAGGTAAAAGTTTTATGTTTTAAAGAACTGCAATCCTGGACCATCTCTTCTTGGTTGGTTGACTTTGGGGCATTTTTGAGACAAGTTCTCACTGCTTAACCCAGGCTGGCTTTAAATCCAAGATGCTCTTGCCTTCTACTCTGGAGTACTGGGGTTCCAAGTGCACACCGCCACTCCTGACCCGGCTCACCTCTTGCCAGCCACTGGCGTCAGTTATTCAGGTAATTCAAATCCTTGCCTGCCACAGAGAAGACAGGAGTTGGTGCCACCCTTTTCCTCACCGTCCTCACCGACTAACTACAGTGTCTAGGAGAGGGGGTCACAAGGTAACAGGAGTCTGGGTGGCTCTCCACCCCTTCTTGTTCGTAGCCAGGGGGAAACGTGTTCCCTTCTCATCTCCACAACAAGAAGCCTTGGCAGGGGGTCTGTGGTGGGCTCCCCACAGCTCCTGCCCCAGTTTGGTCCCAGCAGGAGGAGGCCAGCGGAGTTTAATTACATCCTTCCTATAGGGAACATTCAAGAAATGAGCCTTTGAAAAACAACTTGTGCTACCAAAAAGGAGGGGGGAAATTCAAATTAAGCAAGTGAGGGACGGGGACCTTGCCTCCTGAGTCCTAGAGACCCAATCTAAATATTTAAATGTAAAAGGCAGATTTCTAACCGCTCAACTTTATAAACCTTCCATACTGCCACTCACGGGAGAGCCGAGCAGCCCTCTGATCTGGAATATTCATAGGCCTGGACGGGCTTGCTCATCTAGTTGGCGTTTTCACACATGCCATGTTCAGTTATGAAACATCTCAAGCAGGCAACACCACAACACAAAACATAACGATGCTCACAGCCCTGGGGAGGAGCAGACGACCAGAAAGCCTGTAACACAAACACTCTGGAAAGGCCCCCCCATTCTGTGGCACCTCCCTGACACCCCCTCAGTTCTAAGGTATTGAAGGGCTGGATGGAGCCCCTGAGCAGCCCCAGGCAAAAACTGCGTTAGCTTCTAGGGGGGCACTCTTACTGTAGTAGAAAGTCCCTTGTTCTGGAACCGTCAAGCCTGACGTAGGAGCCGCTGTCATGGACCTGTCCTCCTGGGTGTGTGATGGTTTGGAAGGTTCTAGCCATTACCTGATAGGACTGTGTGAGGCTCCACAGGAGCCTGTGAGAGCATAGTTGTCTGACTGTGGGTACCACCCTGCGCAGACTCTTCAGCCTACATCCTCTCTCTCAGTTGTGGCCCTTGTCTGACCTGAGTAACTCTGTCCTCCCAGGAGGCAGTAACCACCTGGTCTCTACCCAGTGTGCCTCCCTGCCAACCCCATCCTGTATCTTCACTTAGATCTGCCTCTAGCTGGAAGAGGAGGGCACTGCCTTCATGCATGGCTCCTCTGGGCACCAGCCTCTCATGGGTGCTGTTGTGGGATCTGGGCTGGACCAGTAGGCCTGGCAGATTGATTTCCTATGCCCATAGGGCTGGCATTCTACTTGGGCTTGATTCTGGTGCCCCTGCCGGAGAAGTGCAGGTTAATGGTGGATAATATGTTGAGACGAAACAGTGGCGTTCTGAATCTGGCAGTGGGTTTACAGGGAGGGGGTCTTTTAAGAACCATGGGTTTTTAAATTCTCACCAGACTTAGCTATTTGGAACCTTCTGTGTAGAATGGCATTCGTCAAAGGTGTCCAGGGAAGTCAAAACACCAAGTTTCCGTTTGTTCTTTGACTTCCAAAGCTAACTGTAGGGAACTTTTGATGCGCACAATAGTTAAGAACCACTTGGTTCAAGTGTAACTCAAGGCCAAGTGGACCACAGAACGCTGAGTTCTACCTGTAATTCCTGCTTTTCTGGGTTGCTGTGAACTGACCCGGCTGTCTTACATTCTTAGCCTGAATCCTCTAGGGCCCCAGATCTCGAATATACAGCACTCTGAGCTGTCACGGGAAAGACACATATCCAGGCTGACTGGTGTGGGGCAGTCCTGGGAGACTGGTGTGGGGCCGTTACAGGTCACCCCTCCGTGTGTTCTGCAGGGACACAGCAGGGGCGGGGTGGGGCTGGACTTGGAGCTTTCATTGCTAAACATCCAAAGAACAGAAGCGCTACACTTGCTGAGGTGGGGCAGCTCTGAAAAGCTGCTCCTAAATCCGTCCTGCCCTTCATTCTGCCCTGTCTTTCTTACCTCAGTGTCCAGTGACAGTGACAGGGTCTTTTGATGCTTGGGACTGCTAGTGGGCAGTGAACTAGGAAGTGAGGCTGTGGAGAGGCGTGGATTCTGGATCTCTCTGGATCTGGGGAACGGAGCTAGGGCAAGAATAGGGGAAGAAGAGGGAAGGAGAGAAGACAGTCCTGTGGGCATCGGAGGAGAAGGGAAAGGAGATGGTGGTTGGGGGGAAGGGGCTGGGAGTCAGGTCACAGCCAGGGTTGGTCAGATTTCCCAGGGGGCACTATAAGGGTAGGCACTGGGTATCTGTGTATTAAGGTTTAGGAGTCCTGGATAGTGACAGAGAGAGGTTGTGACCATTCACAGCCCAGACAGGCCCTGAGAGGTACCATCTGCCCTTCCTGTCTGTGTAAAAGCCATGGGGATGGTTTCTCTGGATCCTGGTCTACTGGCCACTCTGCTCTAGGGACTCATGAATTGCCCACACAGAAGTGTCAGCTGTCTGTCTTCTCTCTAGAAACTGTCATGTGGGTGGCAGGGACCACAGATCGTAATTTCTAAGCTAGAGTCCCGGGCACACTCTAGAGACACCCCTGTTCATACATACGAAGACGCTCCACCTAGCAGTCATTGTTGGGGTGCTAAATCTTAGGGTCCAAAGCTCCCAGAAAGGACAGGAAAGTAGGCAAGAGAGGTTCACTTCTAAGCAACCCCCCCACCAAGACTCCCTTTCTTCACGTGACAGCAGAGAAATGGAACTTCCCCTCGCCAACAACACTTTGGGCAGGGCCTTACCAGGTGACCAAGACTAGTGGGTACAACGATCAAATCCTGGGCAAGCTTCAGGACCAGATAGAGCACCCTGCTTGAGGGGAACAACCTGGTGGGTGCATGTTGAATGTGAATGTCTATGCAAGCACACTGCATCCTGCTTACTTGGTCTGCTTTGAACATGGCTTTAAATCAACCAGAAGCTTGCCCTCCCTTCCCATCAGAGAACTACTTAAGGAGGCAAGAAGACTGTAGGGTACATTTAGGACTAACGGACCTCCAAGATGGATTAGAATGGAATGAATCCCTCCACACTTTATCTCCCATCCATAAAGTGACTGGCATCATTGCTGGAATAATCTAGAAACCATTAAAATGTATTCACAAAAGGCGAGCCACTGTCGATCCTCGAGGCCTTCATTATCATTAGGAATAAACACACACTGGCTGCAGGCCATCATGACAGGAGCAGGATTTGCAGCTGAAGGGCCTGGCTCTTACCCTGCGAGCTGCCGACAGACCTCAGAATCCAGAGTGCTCCCTGGAAACTGTATGCAGATGCTCAAGCCCCGCCCGGGTTCAGTCCAACAGGAATCTGCAGTTTAGCCTTACGGTTCCTATGCATGTTAAATTTGTGTGCTTATTGGTTGGTGTGTGTGTGTGTGTGTGTGTGTGTGTGTGTGTGTGTGTGTGTGTTTAGAAGCCAGAGATTGGCATTTGTGCCAGCCGGTTGCTTTCTATTTTATTTTCTTTGTTGACTGGCCTGGAACTCATCGTGTAGACCAGGCTGGTCTCAAACTCAGAGATCTGCCTGCCTCTGCCTCCTGAGTGCTGGATTCAAGGTGTGCGCCGCCATACCAGCTCTATCTTGTTTTTTTGAGACAGGGTCTCTAATAAACCTTGAGCTAACCAACTGGGCAAGACTAGCCAGCTAACGGGTCCACAGAGTCTCTTGTCTTTGCCTCCCCAGTGCTAGGATTATCGACACACACTACCCTACCCACATTTTTGCATGGGTGCTGGGGATCCAAACTCAGGCCCTCATGCTGACTTGACAGGCTTTTTCCTAACTGAGCCATCTCCCCAGAGACATGTTAGCCTCTGGTGAGTGCTATGGCCTGAGCCTGCTCCACACTGCCCCCACATTGGTTCTTGCTTTTATGCTAGGGTATTAAGGTGTTCTGATTTCTTCTCTTCTACATGGCCGCTTTATGTTCAGATGCACTGTTGAGAGATCCGGAGAGAAGCAGGAATTCTCAGGAGCCTTGGGGACTGTGTGGCTTGCTGTGGAGCTGATAGTGAGCACCCAAGCTCTTTCAGCATTCCAGCAGACTTGGGCAAGGGAAGGAACCCCCGCTGACGGAGAGCCACATGCCCAGTTTCAGCTCCATCTTTCTTCCTGCGTGACCCTGGATGTGATTCTAGCTGGGAGACCTTTTTTCCTCCAAAGTGAGGGCAAATTTATGTTAGTCTGTCTAAATAGATTTTAACCTAGGGCTCCCCTCTGTGACAAAAGGACACGTGTATGTATGAAATAACTGTTGGTGGCTAACAGCTATTTTATTTTTGTAACCATGGGGGTATGTTTGGCTCTTTGAGATCCTCTGGCTGCTTCAAGGAGCAAACCCCCAACTTTGCTCACATTAAGCAGCGTGAGCTAATCAGCTGAAAAAACCAGCGTGGGATGTTCTTTGATCCTTAAGAGAAATAGGAAGAGGAAGATGTGTTTTAATTAGATCTTTATAATGTGACAAAGTAGCTGCTGGAGAGTTCCAGGGAGTTGATCGTCCTTCTAAGTCATGGCTGTGCTCAGACTACCCTGAGCAGGGGCTGTATATCACTGTCGTCCAGTTTGTGATAAATTTATAACTGGGTTCTGCGGAGCAGATTTATATCAACAATTAAGGAGAAGGAAAACGGCTCATAAATTTTGGCTGGCATCGTCCAGCACCAAAAGAGGAGGAAGGAGAACGGTTTAGCCGGATCAAAAGTCAATAATCTCAACATGAAGTGCTAAAGCTATAGCAAAACAGTCGAAAAGGAACGAGTTGTATTTTCTCTCTCTCCCTTTAAAAAATACACATTGGAGTGAACAATGGCACAGCCTCACGGCGAAGGCCTGATTAGAATCCTGAAGTGCTTTCTGCAGTCTCCTAAGCTGTGCAGATGGGAGAAGCCTCCCCCTGGTCCTCTGCTACTAGTGAATGAGTGTACCCCCTTTTAAGACTGACCAAGACAACGTGGGTGGGGAAAGAGACGAATTCTCCACAAGGCCCAGTGATTCGAAAAGGGCAACGCTGTGATTCAGCTCCCGGAATCCATGTCTTGGGATTTGGTCTCTCATTTTCTATGTCAACGGTATTGGAAGGTAGAGCCTTTGAGAAATTAGGATTAAATAAAGTCACGAGGGCAGTGAGCCTAAAATGGTACGCGCGGTTTTACGACGAAAGAAGGAGAGGAGCTTGGACGTGGTTCATTTGGTATAGCACTTGCCATGCTAGTGTGGGGGTCTGGTGTGGATGCCTGGCACGCACGTAAAAAGCTGGGGTCAGTGGCACATACATATCATCCCGGAGTGGGAAGGCAGAGACAGGTGGGTCCCCAAGACTCACTGGCCGCAGTTTAGCTGCACTGACCTCTAAGTTCAATGAAAGACTCTGTGTCGAAAAAATAAAGCTGAGAGTGGAGGAAGACACGAAACACTGACTTTTGGTCTCCATAGGTGTGTGTGTGCATGTGTGTACATATGTGTGCACATGTGTGTATACATGTAGACAAACATACGCAAAAAACAAAAAGAAGCAGAGACCAAGCTAGCATGCATGCTGTCTCAGCATGTAACACTGTCTGCTATATCATGAAGCAACAAGAAGGCCCCCCCCCCCAGCAGACTCTGGTACAACAACCTCCAGAGTGATAGTGAAATGTTCTGCTACTTGTTTTTTTTTTTTTAATCTTGTCTATTCTCAAGTCTTTTATTATAGCAACAGACTGAGAGAAGGCTCTAAGCAAAAGGAAGAGAGGCTGAGCAAAATTCTCAAGACAGATGATTTGGAAGAAAATATGTGTGTCTAGAAAGAAGGCTGGAGACACGAGCTATTGGGCAGATTTACACTGGAACAGAAACCTGGTCCCTATAAGGAGAGAGGCAGCTGAGGCCCAAGGGTCAGAGTCAGGAACAAGGAACAGAGCATTGTTAGGCAGACGCGGGGGGTTGATTTCCCAACAATGGGGGTGGGAGTGGGAGCTGAGGGCGGAAAGGGAGGCAACACCTGAGTTAAGTTGTTTTTGCTAACAGTGAAGCTTTGAACTCTTGACTTTCATGGCTGATAAGTCTCTTCTAGATTGGTAAAGGGTGCACACGGCAGCTGGCAGCCGGGGCTCCACTGTGAGCAGTCGGAAGCATCAGGTGCCCCGAGGAAGTTACAAGAAGCAGACACATCATTTAAAAGAGATGCACAGAGCCAGGTGGCCTGTGCACTGCTGGACCCACTGTCCTGGTTCCGTGACTCTGCTCTGAGAAGTTCTGAGGGAAGGAAACTGAAACAGGGAACTTTTTATTTGGGGGACCATGGATCCTTTTTTTAAAAAAACAAAACCAAAACCAAAACTTCTTATTGATTTTTGTGGATTTCACATCATTCATCCTGATGTCACTCATCTCCCCATCCCCTTGCTTCCACCCTCTGCCCTTGCAGCCTGCCCTCCTGCCCCCAAAAAACCCCCAAAATTTAAAGGTAAGACCAAACAAACAAAAAACCAAGTAAAACCAATCTTGGCATGGAAGCTGTATGTGGCCTGGTGAGTCACACAGCGCACCCTTTAGTCAATACAGCTTTACTTCTAAGTGTTCATTGCAATGAGTCATTGGTCTGGTTCGAGGCCTCTGGCTTCTACTACACCCTTGATACCGGGCCCTCACTGGGATATCTCTTGGACATCCTATTGTTGATTTGTGTCATGGAGATCCTGCTGCTTTGGATTTGTGGGTTTGGGGGACCATGGATTCTATGCCCAATGCTGAACAGGGCTGAACAGGCTTTTTTTTTTTTTTTTTTTGGCTACCCAGAAGTCATTCACCCCACACCCAGGATCTACCCTTCCCCCACTGAAGGGTTAGAGGAAGGGGTGAGATCCACCTTCTTTAACTGCAGAGATGGACAGGTGACCTGGACCTAAGACAAATCAGGACCTCATGTTCTCATTGCCAGTGGCTGCTTGAGGGACCTGTCCCTGAGAAGCAATAGGCTTCTGTGTGAGCATATTAGCAGGAGAGCCGTGCTTCTCCATGCTGGGCTTGTACCTGCTTTCCGCTGCCCCGGTCTTCCTAATATAGAGGTCAGAGCTGTGCAGATGCAGCTCAGTGCTAGAGGGATTTAGTGCTAGCTCACTGGATCAAGACTCAGCAGACTAGGGATGGGTACTTAATACCACACAGTTCCAGGAATCCTCATACTTAAACTCTCAGCCAGGGGCTGGGGAGATGGCCCAGCCAGTAGAGTACCTACTGTACAAGCAAGGGACCTGTGTGCGGCTCCCTAACCTCTACATGCAAGCAAGGTGTGGCAGCTCATTGCAGAGGTGTGAAGAGCCAAGTCCAGATCCCAGACTGCATAGGAAGGCTGCATAGGCGTAGCAGCTCACCCATGATTCCAGCACTCAGAAGGTGGAGATGGGGAACCCTCCAAGAAAACTGGCTAGACAGACTAGCCATACAGAAACTCTGGGTTCAACTGAAGACACTGCCTCAATGAATAAGACGGAGAGCCATGGAGGCTCCCAGGGCCAATCTTGGGCCTTCACATGTGTGTGAACGCATGTGTGCATGCACATACAACACACATGCGAGAAAAAACTGAAGAGTACATTTAAAGTAATAACAGGAGAAAGCACAAAACCTCCTCATGGAGCTCATTTAATTCACTGTTCAAAATCCAGGTGACATGGCTATCCTGAAGCGAGGGGAGAGACAGAATGATGAGTGTGCCCAAAGGGACTGAAACCAAGAGACAGAGAGAGCAGCTAGGCACAGGGTTGGAACACTTGCAGCCTCTGGAGTTTGCTGTGCCCTGGGGTCTACCTGCTTTAATTGTTGTTGTTTATATTTATTTATTGTGTGCGGGGGGGGGGGGAGTAGAGGTGCCACCGCTAGAGTGTGGCTGTCGGGTGGTAGTGTGAGGTCTGCTTTTCTCGTTCTATAGTATAGCTTGGTGGAGGAGGACTGAGCCAGTTCATCAAACTGGCAGGAGGTGGCTTTACTAGCTGAACCTTCTCGACTGCCCATTGGGTGACATTTTCTACCATTGCAAGAAGCAATGTCCCAGACGACACAGGGTTTTTTTTTTTTTTTCAATCGTAGAGGAGGGTAGTGGCTCTCACTACATCCCCAAAAGGTGTTACTGGAGGAGAGAAGGTGCTGGGGGAAGGGACAAGAGCCAGTATCTAGCCACTTGAATGACAGGTCACCCAAGGGGTCCTGCCCTCTAGAGCCTCCTGTGTACAGGGAAAGCCTGCAGCCACAGAAGTCGGCACTAACTGGCACTCAGGAGATATCTGTTGAGCGGAAACAGCAGGAAAGTTATAACAAATCATACTTTACATGCAAATTTTCAGGAATATTTTCAGGAAAATACTTAATGTGTGAACAGCTAATCTGCATTTTCATGTCCTGACAGATGGCCTATATTAACAGAGTTCTGGGGATAGAAGAAAGAAAGAAAGAAAGAAAGAAAGAAAGAAAGAAAGAAAGAAAGGAAGGAAGGAAGGAAGGAAGGAAGGAAGGAAGGAAGGAAGGAAGGAAGGAAGAAGAAAAAAGCAAAAGAAACCTACAAGTATTCACCGAGTGGGTGCTGCGAGAGAGGCTGTACAGGGCAGTGTGTTCTCCAATTATCTCGCTTACTGTTTAAAAAAACCCAACTTGGTGGCATTAAAAATGACCCCAAATATTGTCCAGAGGAAGAAAATGACCCTCAGGACTTGCAGAGGTAGATAGATAGAGCATATTTTCTTCAGAGATAGTTCTAGGTGCCAATGTCTCAAAATGAACCAGACACCAAGTGCATCAGCACCTGTGGGACTGGTGGTCAATGATGCAATCCCCTCCCAGCCTGTAGCAAAATCAGAACTTCTCTGCTAAGGGCCCCGGAGTCTGCAATTCACGTCATCTTCTCAGAGGATGGAAAACCTTTACCTGGTGCAATCAGTTCGTGTGCCCATGGGTCTCACACTGAGCACAGCCCCATGGGAGGTGGCCTTTTAGGCTCAGAGGTTGAAGGAGGCCAGGGTCTGGTGAACTGGCATCACCTTCCTTGTTTGGGTCAGGGTAGACGTGAGGACAATGTCACTGGGTTTTGCGTGGTAGCCTGGCTATGTCCACAGCTCCCTACCCAGACCTAACGCAGGTTGTGGCTGATGAACTGGCAGGCTTCCAGGGCTTCGCTACTGTCTATAACGCAACGGTCTAGAACTTATTATGCACAGCTTATGTGATCCTGGAAGGTGTCATTTGGAAGGGCTATTGCTTAATAGACTCTTGGCTATTAATCCCCCTCAGGGTGAAGATATCCACCCCACCTCTTAGAGCATTTGCGCCTTCCCCAGGCCTCTCTCACATGTACCCCATCACAGGGCACCCTTCAGATACTTCTATGTCCACTTCTTCTTTTAATGTGCCTTTTGGCTTGAGAATATGGGCTGAACTTCCCTCTGCCACCTTCCTCAGGAAGGCATCTTCCCCAGTCCCCAGCCATGGGACTCCTCACACTTGATCTTGGAACTAGAGTCAGTTTGCTCAGGCATATTTGTGTCCCTATGCCCTAACTACAATAATTGGCCCATGGGTGGACAGTGACCTCAGTGTCCTGACTGGAGCGACCTTCACGATTTTCACCGGAAATTTGCAGTCACAGATCCTCTTTGGAGGCAAGGAGTGAGGAAATACATGGTCCCAGGCACTTTGGGCAGGCTTCCTATGGCTTCCCAAGGACAGTGTGGTCAAACATGGGGCCAACAGGAAGAAACAGCCAAAACCGAGGTCAGAAAAACTAAGGCCTGAGGGTGTCTTTGAGGCTTTGCTAAATATTTTCCTGAAGTCTCATTCACTCCCAAACGGAGCAAGGATGCATACCCACAAGTACATTTTTTTTTTTTTTGCTAGAAATCAGTTTGGCTCAGATTTTTGATACCTGGTACTAAATATGTCATAAGACACACACACACTGTGATGTACCCCATCATCTCTGACCTCTCTTTCCCCGCCACTCAACTGGAACCAAACACTCCATAACTCTCTATAAAGCGGACGGAGCCAGGTGGTAGGGTTATCTGGATTCATGGCTTGCTTAGACTCCATGCTTGAAGAATATTGATTAATGGATCAATGTCAGTCCAGAGGAAGCCCTGTCCTGTTCAACACTTTAATCAATGAGTTGGATGACATGAGAGACATGGTTAGCAAGTCTCAGATGACAAGAACTGGAGGAAACGCTAATATGACAGATGGTGGAATCAAGATTTAAAATTATTTTGACTGAATGAAACAGTATTAAGGAGAAATATAAACTCATGCATTTAGGCTCCAAAGATCAATATGCATAAGCAGGGTTCTGGGGAGACCTGGCTCAGCAGGCTCAAAAGATCAATCTGTATTAGCAGGGTATTGGGGAGACCCGGCTCGTCAGTTATCATAACATCAAAGAACTTGAAGTTGACCACACAGGCTCACATGGAGTTAAATCCTGGGGCAATTAGTAGCAGTTATTCAGGTTCCAAGGATTTATTAAGTGGCTTGGAGAAGAAAGACTAAGTTTGCCTCCACTTCCCCGGTAGGACAAAGAAGACTTGTCTAGGAAATAGTTCTGGATCCTAATGCTTCCAATAGCAGAATAAGCTACATCCCAAACTTGTGAATGTTGACTAATGGCATCAGGGTGTAACGGACAAGACTCCATTGTAGGGATTTCCTTAGTTAAAGTTCGGACTTTCAAAGTGATTCAAGGCAATGCACACAGCAGCATCCGGAGAAAACCATGAGGTGAGGAAGCAGTCCAGCCCAACACCCGGGAAAGGTTGCTGCCATCTACTACAGAGGGGCCTCATCTCCAAGGACACCCCAGAAGACTCCACCTGTGCTTGGGGCTCCCAGCCCCATCCTGTCTTCTTGTCTGGATTGTGCCTCCTCCTCTGCCCTCTCCTTCCCGCCTCATCTGGTGTCCCATGCCTATGCCTGCCTCTGGATACAGCCCTCTCTAGACGTGGCTCCCTTTGCTGACTCCCCTCTTGTCTTCCTCAGGAAGCGGCTCACAGTCAAAACATGCCTTAACCAGACTCCTTCCCTATGGCTGCCCTTTGACCCCCCCATTCCTTCCTGGGTCTCGGCAGGCCCCCGGAGCCAGTCTCACGGGCTCTTTACTTTCGTCTGAACACCCCATTTTACTTGCTAGCCCAGAGAGATGGCGAAGGTGCATGTGACCTTATTTTATCTTACAAACTTAGAACATGATTTTAACAAGTCATTAAGGCGACATTTCACCGAATCCACAGTTGTGTGGATGTGCACGGACACCCGGACCCCGCTGTACTCACGTGCTTCTCCATGAAGAGGTCCACCTCTTTCAGAAGCCTCTCCTGGCAGTCAGGGTGGGTTGCCAGCAGGTAGGTGACGAAGGAAAGTGTGTTAGTGATGATCTCATGGCCAGCGATGAGGAAGAGGAAGGCCTGGCCCACAATTTCATCTGTGGTTAAAGGCTTAGACATGGATGTAGGGCAGCTTCTTTGGGGAGGGTCCACTGTGCACTTGGCGGAGGACAGGGCTTCTGTGACCATGTCAAAGTCTTCCACGCCCACAGAGTGTGTGGAGTGCCGGGTGTCCAGCACCATCTGTAGGAAGTCTCTCCGCCTCTGAGGACAGAAGAGGAAAAGGCACATTAGAATCACGGAATGAAACTGGAGGACCAGGGAGGAGACTCCTGGGTGGAATTTCTGAACAGCTCGGGAGGAACAGGTTCTTGTCACTGGGTTATCTGAGATGGTGAGAGCCTGGTGGTCACCAGAATGACCCTCAGGACAGCAGTGAGGGGCAGACCGATTCTCCAGTGGAAGATGAGGCTATTGTCCTCTTTGCCATTGTACAGACTTATGGAGCAACTGTGGGACAATTTAACACACGCAATGTGTGATGGTGAGAGCAGTCTTTCCATATCATGTATGTGCTGTGTAGGTCTGGAATCTTCAAACTCTCCTTTTTTTTTTTTTTTATTTTATTTATTATATACACAGTGTTCAGCCTCCATGCCTGCAGGCAAGAAGAGGGCGCCAGGTCTCATTAAAGATGGTTGTGAGCCACCATGTGGGTTGCTGGGAATTGAACTCAGGACCTTCAGAAGAGCAGTCAGTGCTCTTAACCACTGAGCCATCTCTCCAGCCCCCCCCAAACTCTCCTTTTGGAGTTGTTACAGAACAGCCACACCTAGCCATGAATGTAGTTTCCCTGCTGAGCTGGAGAACACCAGAACTTGGTCCTCTTACTCATCAGGGTTTGGGTATCCAACCACCTCCTTTCCCTCCCTCCCCTCCCCAGCCTCCAGTGACAATCATTTTCTATTTCTGGGATCAGATTTTCGGATCCCACAGGCCCAACAAGCATTCTGTGTTTGTCTTTCTGTTCCTGGCTTCTTGCACTTAACATAACATCCTCCTGTTTCTATCCATGTAGCTGAAGACCAATAGATCCCATGCTTCTATAAGGTCAAATAGTATTCTGTTGTGTTTATGTCTCATGCTCCCTTCGTCTGTTCTGGATGAGGCCGTTCCAGCCAGGCTGATTCCTACCCTACCCCCAAATGTGCTTAAAATAAAGCAAGTTTTGGAGCAGCAGATAGAGTGGGATCTCATTCCTTAAAAACAGGAAGTGTACAATCTAGAGAAGTATGTGCATCTTTCATGTGTAGTAACATCGGCCACGTCTGATCCCTAGAGGAGGTGGGAAAGCCAAGGTCTTTTAGTTCTGATTAGCACTTTCTACAGTTTGTACTACTGGCTGACTTTCTAGTGAGAAAACACCTGATAGATTTAAATCAGAGCACATGTCTACTGTTTACTATGCAAGGACATAGTGGACGGCTATAAGTTTTCTCCTACAGTAGACAGCCAACATGACAAGATGGCGGCACGTAGCAGGGAGCCAGCTTGTCTTCAAAGTCCCCAGACTTGGCAGCCTGCTTCCTATGGGATCCCTTTTTTTTTTCTCTCCAGTAATCCTCAATCTCCTTTGAGTGGTTAAAGGCTCCTTATCATTTCCCCCACCTTCCTTATCAGTAATTTGCATATCCTTTACATTTTGACCACCACTAATTCTGACCACGGAGTGTTTACCCACTGCTCTGGCATTCACGAAGGGTGTTCCCTGCATGTCCTTTCTTCAAAATGGCCTTTTTTTTTTTTTTTTTAAATAATGAATAACAACCAAGATGTTGCTCCTTTCTGGTTTATGGGATTAAAACAACAAGAGGAGAGTATCAAAACTTCCAACAGGAAAATATTATAATTTCAAAGGACTTCCCTAGTTGTGTGGTGTTTTCTCAACTCGTTGGCTTCTGAACCCCTGTTGCATGAATAATCTATGCCCCACACCTTGGCATGTAATTCCACCTTTTAACTTTGTTGGCATTTCACATGTGGCTACTTTTTCTGCTCCGTGAGATGCAAAGCAACCCCAGGGTGAGACCCTCCCCTTTCCCCCACCTAGGCCAAGTGTTATGCTGAGCACATATTAAACACGCAATAGAATCTTCTTCAAAACAGAATGTAAGGCAACAAATGCCCTCAGGGATGGGAGTAGTGGGTTTGTTTTCAACTGTTCAGCTGCTGTTGGGGCAGAAAGCCTTTGCTGATGAATAGGTAGGGACCATCAAAGGTGTCTGCTGGGAGCAGGGCAGGGCTCACCACTAAAGGTGAACACACATTGAGGCCAAGGAGGCAAGGTCTCCATTTCCCACCAGGCTGTTCCCACTTTAAAAGCAGAGGAAATGGCTAAGCCTGGGCTTCCTCACTGTTCCCTGACCCTGCTCATTTTGCTGTCCTGTTATTGGCCAACATCCGAGTGGCTGTTGTGGTCCCGCATGTCACAGGGGGCAGAATAAGATGGCACAGGGGAACATGACACCCGAGGCTCCCTGGGTGCCTGGATGCGACCAGAGCAGCCAAGTGTGTTCCTAGTCCCTGCGGCTTGGCTGTCGCTTTTCTTGGGTGGCAGCTCGCCGCCATAGCCACACCATGTCTTTTTCCAGAAGCAGCATGGTGGCTGGCATTTCCCCCTCGACTGCAGAAAGGGCTGGTGAAGTCTTGCAGAAATCTGTCTTAACTGCCAGCTGATGGGGCCAGGGGAAAGGGCCTCTCTCCAGGGCCCACGAGCTAGAGAGGAACATTAGTGCAGATGGGATTCTTCCACTCCCAGAGCGGCACGGAGGCCATGCGAAGGCTGCCCATTTAGGATGGAAACAGGGCTGGTTTACGGTTATATCCAAGAAAAATACATGCCCTGATAGATGTAGGTGTCTAATCCGCCCATCGGCTAGAGCTTAGAAAAATATTTACCTTTTAACATCTGTGCGGCATTTTCGCTGTGCAAACACACATCTGTTTGATGGAATGTATACAGAGTTCAGATGGGTTCTAAGTGAGTTTTCTTAGTAACTGTATAGCTCTGTCTTGACATGGGCAGCCCTGGATTTGTGGTTGGGAGGTTTTTCTCAGATCAACTCATTGTTTGAAACAAATAGCTGTAAAGTTTATGGAAGGAAAAGCTTGAGGCAATCCCAGTAATTGGCTCTTTAATAACCTCTCACCTCTTAGTCACTCAGTGCAACGGTTTCTGAATTTTCAGCCTGGTTCTACAGCCAGTAGGTTTCAGGCTTGGGTGCAAGTGCGTGCGTGTGGCTGCATGTGGCTATGTGTGACTGTGTGTGTGTGGCAGTGTGTGTGTGTGGGGGCTATGTATGTCTGTGTGTGTGTCTTTGTGTGTCTGTGTGTGTGTGGCAGTGTGTGTGGTGTGTGTGTGTCTTTGTGTGTCTGTGTGTGTGTCTGTGTGTGTGTGGCAGTGTGTGGTGTGTGTGTGTCTTTGTGTGCCTGTGTGTGTCCTTGTGTGTCTTGTGTGTATGGCTTTGTGTGTATGTCTGTGTGTGCGCGTGTGTCTGTGTGTGTGTCAGTGTGTGTGACTGTGTGTGTGGTGTGTGTGTGTATCTGTGTGTGTGTGCTGTGTGTCTGTGTCTGTGTGTATGTGTGGCTGTGTGTGGCTGTGTGTCTTTGTGTGGTTGTGTGTGTGCTGTATGTGTGTGGCAGTGTGTGTGTGATTGTGTGTGTATGTGTCTGTGTCTGTGTGTGTATATGTGTGTGTCTATGTCTGTGTGTCTGTGGTTGTGTGTGTGTATGGATGTGTGTGTGCCTGTGTGTGTATATGTGTGTGTCTATGTCTGTGTGTGTATCTGTGTGTTTATGTCTGTGTGTGTATGTCTCTGTGTATGTGTATATCTGTGTGTGTGTATGTCTGTGTGTGTGTATGTCTGTGTGTGTATGTCTGTGTGTGTGTATGTCTGTGTGTGTATGTCTGTGTGTGTATGTCTGTGTGTGTATGGTGTGTGTGTATCTGTGTGTGTATGTCTGTGTGTGTATGGTTGTGTGTGTGTGTATCTGTGTGTGTGTATGTCTGTGTGTGTGTATGGTTGTGTGTGTGTAAGCTCTCATAGCACAGCCCTTTGCAGCAATCGTGAAGTTTGAAAATGGTTCTTTATTTCTTGTCCTTCAGGCTTTTTCCTCACAGCCCAGAAGCACACATTTGGATGAAGTTGTCCTGTCTTTTCTGTCTGCTTCCTAGTGGGGCCAGATAGACCAGCTGGCCCATTTTCCCCCACCTCTAAGGGCATTCAAGTGGAGCTGATGGTGGTGTGGGCCAAGAGGATGAGAGCTCGTATATACATCCCCACACCTTTCCGATGCAGAGAAAAGTTGCTACACCGTCCCCAGGGCGTGTAGCTGAGTAGGACAGGCTGCTGCCCAAGGCTGCTAAGTGCATCAAACTACTAATTGACTTGGATTTTATTCTAGGCCAATGCCTTAACCATCAGGCCTCATGAATCCCTCTGAGCCACTGTCTTTGAGAAAACCCTTTTAAAGCTCCATCTTGCTCAAGGCAGCGAAGGAAAAGCCCTTTTAGCCCATTTTTTCATTTTCTTAACTCTCTTTAATGCAATGAATCCCTTAATGGACATCTCTACCACGGGCAGGAGCATCTCCTGATGGAGAAAGATGCTCTCTCACACCAACAACGGCATTCCACTCAGAGTCAAGCCCGACCAATATTTACTTATCCTTGCTATGTGCCAAGCAGAGGGTAAGCCTGCAAGGGAAAGAGAAAACCTGGGAAACGTGCTAAACTGAGCAGGGGCGTCAACCACAAATTTTCTAGCAAGAATCTTCGTGTTGAAAGATTGATTGACAGTTGCCCAAACGTCTTGCTAATATTTATGCTATTCATGCTATGAATCCTCATCTTGCTATTTTTCGGCAGAAAGACTATGCTCATGAAAATTGCATGAGGCTCTTACTTAGGATATTTGGGAGTGGGTGGGGCTACTGCAACCTGTGCTTGGGGTAATGTCTAGATGGTGTGAGACAGTTCAGGGGCTGGCATTCATCCTACAGTTCAAACCAGGGATAGGCACATTGATAGGAACCTTTCCCTACTGTTCTTCCCTTCCCTGCTTCCTGTTGCTTTCCACTGGCCCCGGAAAGCTCAGAACGGGAGACTCTTAAAGGACGGCCCCGTGTGATGTGAGGGGCTGGGAGGGTGGAGAAAGAAAAGAGAGAGCGATGCCAAATTAGGCTCCCTTCTGTTTCCAGGCTGCGTCCTATTAAAATAGTTACCTCTTCTGCGGCTTGCTGGTCCCGTAAGGCAATCACATTCCTAATGAGTTTGTTAAAGAAGCCGTTCAGTTCATCTCGGTTCTTATTGGGCAGAATCCGGGCCAATGGGACCATTATGGATGGAAATGATACTTGAAAGAGAAAAACAAGAGTGGCGTTGAAGGGGGAGCGATAATGAGCCTGGGCTATTAGACTCCTGTTACTAAGAAGCAAGCGCCAGTCTTGAACTGGTGTCCTTGGGAGCCCGTCTTCCCAGCAGACTCAGCATTGCTTATAGCAGGGCTCGAGCTGACTTGAGCTCTGCTCTGTGTCCCGTTCCCCACGCATGGTAAGCCCTCTCTGAATGCTCGTGCAATAAAGTCAGTCCTCATGTGCGCCTGGCCTTGCAAACCCAATTTCACACTTAGCAATGGCTATCTCCAATCTCAGATGGGGTGGGGGACAGAATAGGGAACCGACACTGTGTCAAGATTTAACAAGAGGGCAGAAGTACATCAGCTTTATTAACTTTCTGGCCATTCGTATTTGCCTTTCTCTGGAATCAGTGCCCCCGCAGCAGTTACTGGAATTGTCCTTGAGACATGCTGCTGCAGCTGCTGGCAGGGACATAGTTCCATCTGCTGTGGGCACTCCCCTGTCTTGCAACATTGCAGCCTGGGTCCTGAGGACAGGGTTCCCTGGATCAAGATGGGATTTCGAGTGAGGAGATAAGAAAACAAAACAGAAAGCCTTAGGAAATGAGAGACTTGGGGTTCTAGTCTTGGCTTCGCCTTCCTATGCACCAGTTTTCTGGTCCTGGTGCGACAGAGACCAGGACTACCTGTGTTGGTGGCAAGTCACCAGGAAGACAGGGTCTTTGCAAGTCAACTCTCAGAGACTCCTGAGGAACCTTTCCTAGCGGGGGTGGGGGGACTCTACCCTGCAAGCTTTTCCATGAGTTAGAGCCTGGTCTCACCACCCTGGGTAGGGGATGCACTCACAGATTAAAGCCAGGAGGGGCCTGGGGATACTGAAGGCAAAGAAACGCCGGCAGTGTTGTACGAACGGGTCTTCTGGAGCATCCTGGGAGTTCACCTGGGTGCCGAAAGCCACACTGGCCACCACGTTTGTGGTGTAACAGCAGTAACACCTGTGGGCGGGGGGGGGGGGGGGGGGGGGGGGGGGGGGGAGAGGATGGCATTTGAAAGATACCGCATTGACCTTCCCAGAGTGCACCCCTCCTGGTCTAAGCACCACAGAGGGACTTCCAGCAGAGCTGAGCTGGGCAGTGGGAGGGAGGCTTCCTGCAGCAGCAGAGGACGAGGGGAAGCCTTACCGAGGAGCAAAGGGAGAGAAGGTGAGGGCATCACTGACTCAAGCCTTAGGCCTGAGTTGAGGACCAAGGTGCATACTTTCCAGGGGAGGGGGCCTTCCTGTGCGGAGGGAAATAAACCTAAACCTAGGGACTTTCACCCCATGCATGCAGAGCTCTTCTTATAATTAATTGACACTTGTCAAACGGGCATTGATGAATGGCCCCAATTAGCTCATTACTCCCTGCCCGTTCCCTTCTAATGATTTGGAAGACTTTTGTTTTGGTTTCTTTCCCTCCCTCCCCCTTTCCCTCCCTTGTTTAGACATCTGTAACCCTGGCTAGTCTTTGCCTTCTCTGTGCTGGGACTAAGGCGTATTCCACTATGCCTGGTGACTTTGCAGCTTTTGAAAGTGTGGGAAACAAAGCGAACAAAATCAAGGGTTCTTCTCACTAGAGTGGGGTAGCAGAAAACTCTGGGCAGGCTTTCAGGATCTACTTATATTATTACCGAAAACACACATTGCCTTTTCCAAACAAACAAAAGGAACTGTGTCTTCCAGTGGCCATAGAAAATTTAACCTCAGGATAGGAGGCCTTTCCCTCCCAAAGGCCGTTTTAGACTAGCATTATTCTTTCATAAAATGTTATGTATTTATTGTTATTGTGTATGTTTGTGCATGGTGTGTGTGTGTGTGTGTGTGTGTGTGTGTGTGTGTGTGTGAATGTGTGCATGACGGGGCATTGTGCCACAGTGCACATCATATGTGAAGGCCAGAGGACAACTTTGTGGAGTCGGTTTTTCCCTTCCACCTCCCACCCTGTCGTCTCTGTCATCGGCACATTGAAACTGCACGTATTTGTGTGGGGTTAGGTGGCCTCTTCCTCTGTGTGGTTTTTGAGGATCAAACTTGGATCACTAAGCTTTCTCAGCTTCTCTTGACCTCTGGGCCACCTCACCAGTCCTTAGAAGAGGGACACAGATCCCATTATAGACGGGTGTGACCATGAGTTGCTGGGAACTGAACTCAGGACCTCTGGAACAGCTGCCAATGCTCTCAATTGCTGAACCATCTCTCCAGCTCCCTTCCCCTTTTCTTTCAGGCATTGCCATCTTAAGGTCTTTTGAAGGAGGCTAATAGCTAGGTTATTAATATTCCTCTATAATTATAACGTCTGTGTTTGTCATGGGTTCAGACACACTTCGATTCTCTTCTGCACGAGTTCGGCAGTCACCGGCTTGTCAGTGGAGAATGAATGTCGTGACTTGATGACTCTAAAATTTTGACTGCTCTTATTGAAAACACTCCTACAATCGATCACAGATTCCCCTACTGAGGCAATAACTACACATGACTCCGGAAGGCATTTCCACCAGCCCCTCATACTTAATGATCCCAGGATTGAACAGTGATTTGCTTTGCTAGCCGAGAAGGCCACCTTATCTTCCTTCACCTTCTGCGCAATCTGAGAGAGTATGGAGGAGAACAGTTGGGCACCACGAAAATGCTGGCGTCGACTACGCTGTGATTTTATTAGCGGCGATAATTCTGAGTCAGCTGGGGCTGATCTGCAGCCATCCTGGTCCCAGGCTGCTGCCAGCCATGGTTTAACATAAAGCATCTAAAGGCTGCTAGGAGAAAAGTCAGTCACTTGAATTGCCAGCTGTATATACTTAACACCACCCTCCTGCCCGCCACAGAGCTGTGGCTGCCATGCATAAATGATCCACTACTTATTTATTTATTAATCCATTTAGCTCAATTGAGAATTGAAACCAGGGCTTTGCACGTGCTAGGCGAACACTCTATTCTATTGAACTATATATTAAACCATCCCCCACTTTTATTTTTTTATTTATTTATAATTTTTAGAGATTTAGTTATTTGTTTTATGTGCATATGTGCTTGCTTGAGTGTATGTATGTATACCACCGCATGCCTGCATTGCTCATGGAGGCCAGAAGGCATTGGATGCCCAGAACAGAAGTTACAGACAGATGTGAGCCACTTGACATGAAAAAGAGGAATTGGACCCAGGTCTTCTGGAAGAGCAACAAGTGCTTTTAACTGCAGAGCCATCTTTCCATTTCCTTAGCTTTTTATTTTGAGATAGGGTTTCACTAAGTCGTCCAGGCAGGCCTTGAACTTGTGATCTTCCTGCCTTCGTTTCCTGAGCAGGTCAGATCATATGCCTTACTTACTTTATTATAATTTTAATTTTTTTTTGAGGCAGGGTCGCAGGTATCCCAGGCGGGCCTTGAATTCCCCATGTAGCCAGTATCCAGAATACGAAGCTACAGGTGTGTAGTAACTCGCCAGGTTTCTTGGGGTGTTGGGAGTCAATCCCAGGGCTTTGAACATCCCAAGCAAACATTCTACCAACTGAACTATAGCCTCAACCTCATGACTCACTTTTTTCAGTCCAGGTCTCACTGTGCAGCCATTGCCTGAAACTCACTATGTAGACGAGGCTACCTTCAAACTGATAGAGATCTACTTGTTCCTGACTCCCAAGTGCTGGGGTGAAAAGCGTGTGCCACCACAGCTGGCCTCACAATCTTTCTTGATGTGAGAGATCAGGAACTTTCCCCAAAGTCCCTGCCTTTTCTGCCCTAGCATGTCTCGCCCATCATGTCCACGGAGGCAGAGGACAGGTCTGTTCAGAGACTAAGCACTGCCTGTTTGGATTTTCCTCAGCAGGCGGCATCCCTGGCTCCAGTTGCTTTGTTTAAGTGGGTTTTTTTTTTCATTAACCAGACCATCTGTGCCGTTGGGAATGCCTGGCTTTTTTTTTTTTTTTTTTTCATTAACCAGACCATCTGTGCCGTTGGGAATGCCTGGCAATTCCAGCTTCTTACTCCCCAGATAACTGTCCGGCAATTATGTACATCACAAGAGCCAGCCACTTAGGGCTGCGGCTCCTCGGGTCCTTACCTCTGGATGTCGAATGTGTCTCTGGATGCCGCATAGCGTTCTAAGTGAGTCAGGAGATGTTCACAGGCTTGGCTGATGAGAGGTATCATCTGACAACAGATAGCAGAGGTGTAATTAGGGCATCATACTTCAATTGGCTGCAGATGATGGACAAGGTTACATGCAGTACTTTCTAGAAAAACAGACTGTACTTCAAAGGTACTTTTCGTGAGGCTAAGATTAAGGAAGTACCCACAATATCTGTAAATACAGTGTCTATAAATACCTATTTAAAGCTTAAGCTAGCTTTCTGTGGCAGAAACACAAAAGAAGAAAGGCTCCAAAGTAAATCTGGTGAAATGATTATGAAAGTGATCGCTAAGTGTTTAGACAAAACTTCAGATCAGCGCTCGGCTTCCTGACATGTGGTTAGTATTAGCAAGCAAGCAGACCACACTCCGTACGTCCTGTCCCTGAACTGCCCCAACTCTGTGCGTGCTTGCTCCAGTGAAGCTTTCAGATCTCCCACCAGAACACAGAATAGTATCATCCAGAGGAGCTCAGGGCCAGCCGTTCCAACTTCTTAATTAACCCAGAAGTGATCTGGATGGTATTTCTGAGAGATGGCTTCTCATTTGTGTTTCAGCTGCTTGAGCCTTCCTCCAAGACAGGGTAACTCGACCTGCACAAGGCAATTGTTGGCTTCTTAATATTAAAATACTTGATTGGGGACAATTTCTATCACCAAGAGAAAGGTCTAGAGAGCAGCGCTGTGCACACCTATGCAGTGCTGGCTACCTCTAACACGTTTAGATTGCAGGTTTGGCTGCCCATCACTTTGACTTCCAACAGATCAGATGTGTAGAATTCCTTATGGTCTTTTACCCTCTGCTGTGTATTTGTATATCCTATATATATTATATATGCTTGAACTGTCAAGGGGGATCATTTGAACTGGCGCACATTCTAGAATAGCATCATAGCTGAGGCAACATGCTATTGTAGGGTCTTCTGCACATTTATGGAAATCATACTTTGAAATGGTGCCTAATGTTTAGTTTTCATTATTATTCTTAAGAAACTTTAAAGCTGTGTTTCAATTTTAAAAAATTGGGGTTTATTTTCTTTTATGTGCATGGGTGTTTTGCCTGTGTGTATGTGCACCACATGCCTGCCTGGTCCTGCAGAGGCCAGAAGAGGGCAACAGATCCCCTGGAACTGGAGTACTGGAGGTTGTAAGCCACACAACATAGGCACAGGTAACTAAGGTTGGGCTCTCTATAAGAGCAATACGCTCTCTTAACTCTAGGCCGTCTCTCCAGCACCTGGCTGTCATTGTTTTGATGCTCGACAATGAAGTGCCCGAGGTCAGGGGAAGTTTCTGTAGGATTGTTTATTTATTTATTTATTTATTTATTTATTTATATTTCTAGAACCTACAACAGAACCTGGCAATGCAGTTCTGTGTTGGATGGATGGATGGGCAGATAGATGATTTTCAATGATTATGCAGTATCTGCTTTTTGCTCTTTAAATCTTAAGATATTGGGGAAAACTCACAAAATGTTAATCTACTTGTCAGATATGTTACTGAATAGAGGAAAAAGTCTTCTCCCTCTACTGCAGTTTGGACAGTAAGCATCCCCTTAGGACAGACAGTATGACCAAGAGGTGGTGAGCCCTTAGCCAGCTGGGCCTAGCAGAAGCTCTCTAGGCTACTGGGAATGTGCCCCTCAGTGGACGATGGGCCCCGGCCTTTTCCTCATTCTCTCTCTCACTGTTGGCCTTGAGGTGAGTGGTTTGGCTCTGCCATGTGCTGCCATCATGGGCCACCACAGAGCCAATACAAGAGATCCGACTAGTCACACACTGAAGCCTTAAAAACCGTGAGCCGTATTATAGTGACTTTTCTCTTGAGTTGATGGTTATGAGTGTTTGTTATAGTGATGGGAAGCAGACTTGTATGTGTTACAACTACCTCTCTGGTTTCGAAAGTTTGCACACCTTTCTCTATTCTTACTGCTTCTCTTAAAAAAAAAAAAAGTTATACTGGGCAGTGGTGGTGTACACCTTTAATCCCAGCTCTCAGGAGTCAGAGGCAGGTGGGGATCTCTGTGAGTTTGAGGCCAACCTGGTCTACAGAGCTAGTTCTAGGACAGGCTCCAAAGCTACACAGAAAAATCCTGTCTTGAAAAAAAAAAACAAAACAAAAACAAAACAAAACAAAAAAACAAACAAAAAAAAGCTATTCTGCAATAGCAACCCATAGGTAGATCACGGTCCTATTTCAGACACTATCTAGTAAATAGTAAATTAGTCACATTCTGTGATCTTCCCATTGCAAGCCAGTAGCAAGGTCAGGTTTAATTGACCGTTGCAGAAGACACACGCCACAAACAAATATCAAGGTTCAGGACAATGAAAGTCACGAGGTCTTTTCCCTTGAATCATAACTGCATTAGCCCTTAGGGTCCGTTCATTAGAAAGGCTTTGTGTTTCTTTTTAAATTTTCCCCCTGTATTTTAAAAAAGTTTTATGTTTGGGTGTTTTACCTGCATATATGTCTACCAACCATGGGTGTGCACTGCCTGAGGAGGCCAGAAGAGGGCTTCAGATCCCTTGGACTAGAATTATAGACAGTTATGAGCTGCCATGTGGGTGCTGAGAACCAAACCCAGGTCCTCTGGAAGAGCAACTGGTCCACTGTTCCATCTTTCTAGCCTCAGGCTTTGCTTTTCTATTTCCTTTATTTCCATAAAAAGTCGTCTTCAGCGGTTCTGGGAAGAACAACTCCCTAAGCTGCCCTAAAACCCTGGGCACGGTGGGACAGTCTGAGCAGATTTTGAGAGGGTGGGGGACGGTGTGGCTGTGTTGGATTCCTCCTGTTGACATCACGTCTCCCTGCCAGCTCACCCCATATGCTCTGTGGGGACTGACTTATGACGTCAGGGCTTCCTTACCTGCACTGGGGTGGGAGCCCTGTAGCAGGGAGCTGGCCTGAGAAGCCCGAGGGCTTCCTGTAACTCAGAGTGGGACAGTGGCCACCCCTTTGCTCCATCTAAACTTTGGCAATGGCCTTCCAACTTTTACTTCATGGCTGTAACGACCGGCTCAAGCGCAGACCTGTGAGCCTTACCTGGATGGTTGCTTCAGGTATCTGCACAAGTTTTCAAAATCTTTTGGCCAGGCTGTACTCAGCCTGGTCCCACTTTCCCAATAATTGGCGGGAGGAGACCTTGTCAGCGATTGGCTGAAGTGGGAGTGCCATTGACTCAGCTGTCTGTCCTTTCGTCCGTCCAGGAAAGAAATGCACAGAGTGAGTCTGACTTGGTTTTGGGGACTCTGTCAACTCTTCATGACTGAGGTATTCTTTTCTAAATTCTCACAAACCTTCCTCTGAATAATCCACCGTACAGGAATGCGTGTAGATGGGTTCCTTAAAAATGTCTCCCAGACCATCATTCCCAAGAAATCTGACTCTCTCTCTCTCTCTCTTGGTTTTTCAAGACAGGGTTTCTCTGTGAACCTTTTTTAAAAAAAATTGATTTTATTGAGCTATACCTTTTTCTCTGCTCCCCTCCCTGTCTCTCCCCCTCTGTGTAGCTTCGGAGCCTGCCCTGGAACTTGCTCTGTAGACAAGGTTGGCCTCAAACTCACAGAGATCCACCTTCCTGCTTCCTGAGTGCTTCCTGCTTCCTGAGTGCTGGGATTAAAGGCATGAACCACCACCGCCCGGCGAAATCTGACTTTCTTAATATTTGGAGAACTCTTTGCTATCTAAACTGCATCTCTCTTGCTAGCTTCTGTGGCTACCATTCCCAAGTTATCTTAAGGCATTTGTTCATTTACTCAGTACGCATGTGTGGGCGTGCACATGCCACAGTTACCTGTGGCACTCAGAGGACAACTTGCAGGTTGGCTTTCTCCTTCTACCTTGTGGCTCCCAGAGAAGAAACTAGTCAGCTTGGCAACAAGTGCCTTTACCTGCTAAGCCACTTGTAGCCCCTTCAATTATCCTAGTAAGCTTAGTTTTTCAAGTGAATCTTATTTTAATAAAATATTAAAAATAGAAGCCTTTTTAAAAAAATGTATTTCAGAGGAGCATTAAAAAAAAAAACACCATCCACAAAAACCTGTCAGAATGAAAGTCTCCCTAGACATCAAGCTTAAATATCCTTATGTTAGTAAGAGAGATACAGTATACAATTTGACTTATACAAATTATTCAGAGGCTAGATGCACGCCCTGTGTGTTAGGAGAGCTCTCTTACATGGAATCCAGGTACAGACCTGGGTAATTCAGAGGAGCCACGACCATAACTTCTCTCAAGCAGCCACAGTCAGCTGCCTACCACCGCTTGTCCCCAGGAGCCACGGCCAGCTGCCTACCACTGCTTGTCCCCAAGAGCCACAGCCAGCCGCCTACCACCGCTTCTCCCCAGGAGCCACGGCCAGCTGCCTACCACTGCTTCTCCCATGGAGCCACGGCCAGCTGCCTACCATCACTTCTCCCACATGCATTTAACTAAAATGCTTTGTTGCTGGCTGATGTGGTTGCAATTTTCTACTCTGCCATGCCTGCTATCAGTCACAACTGAATGGATAATGACATTTTTATCTGGATTAATGTGGTATGAGATGGGTCATGCCATATGAAAGTGTTTTAAGAAATAACGCAGAGAACATACGACAAGAGAGTGGAGTATGGGCTGTGTGTTGGCCGGCAGCCATCATTTCCGTTTCTCTTCTTGTGCTATGTACCACTGCTATTGAATGCCTTCTCTCACATGGGATGCATACAAGCCAAGGCCCGGTGGCTTGGGCTTGTGGAAAGAGCTCCTTCCCTGCATTTCCAGACAGGCAGGTGGATGCGGCAGATGTATGGCCACGAGACCAGAAGAAACCCCATGCTCTTCCACCCACATCTTAAGGCTTTGGCTTTGTTGTCTTTCATCTTTGTAGGACAATGAATGATTTTTATTTTTGTTTTACCCAACATTTTCAAGATGCACATATGTTGTGCTTTTAATCACATAAAATATTGATACCGCTTGGTTTTTAAAAATGGATTTCTTCTGGGGGTTGTTGTGGACTGAGTGTTTGTGTCCTCCTGAAACCCATATGTTGTTGATCTAATTCCCAGTGTAGCTGGATTGGAGACACAGTCTCTCAGGAAAATATTAGCATTAAGTGAAATGTTAAGGCCAGGGACCTTGATCCAGGGATGATGTTGTGTGCCTGTATTTACAGCATCCAGAAGGCTGCAGTAGAAGAATTAGAACTTCTAGTCTAGCCTGCGCCACAATAGTGAATTTGAGGCCAGCCTAAGCCACATAGTGAGACGCTGTCTCCAAAAGGGGATCATGTGAGCACATTGCAAGATGTGTGGCTCCCTGAAAACCACAAAAGAGAAGCCACCCAAAGTCACTACTGCCAGGACCCTGTTCTCTAGTTGCAGCCTGAGAGAAAACACCTATCTATTTTTTAAGCCATCCAGTCTATAGTACTTTTCTATTACAGTCTAAGTTGGCTAAGGCCAGGGTGACAGTCCAGCAGTCAAGCCTGGGCTGTCCCTAGAGGACAGAGTCAGAATATGGGACTGGGTGGTTGTTTGGGGACAAGGCACATTTGCTGAGAGTGGAGTGCCATCCTCAGTTTGGGAAGAAAATTTCCCAAAGAAGGAAGTTCTTGCTCAGCTTGGACTTCATTATATAAATTCAGCACCCAGTGTTTGTCAAAGGATTGGACTACCTGTCTCTGAAGAATAGTGTAGACACAAGGCAAGTGGTGAACTCTAATCTTTAGGAGCAGACAGAGAAGGCACCCTTTAGGGAGATAGCCAGGAAGGGGCAAGGCATCCCCTGCTCAGAGGAACATTCTCCAACATCTCTCCAAAATCCCACTCTTGGCATTCTTCTCCAGGGGGAAGAATTTGACTTGGGTAATTCACACTGGCTCCAAGCAGAGAAAACACTCAAAGTCATCGCCAGTGACTATGACTCCATTCCCTGGAACTTCATAGTTTCTTGCCAAAGGCCTAAACTTGGTGAGTTTATGTCTTCACCTGCAGGATTGGGATAATGGTACCTCCCTTGATGTGTTATAACTATGATTAGAAACAAAATATGTAAAGGACCTAGCACAGTCAAGAGCCCCAAACATGGCACTTGTCCTATGGAGGATCCATCTCCAGGCTGGTTTGAACATTGGGAATACTTCCCTCTGAACCTCTGAGCAGTCCTTCCTCATGGACAGCTCCCCACTGGGCCCACATGTTTGGTCTCATTATGTAAATGCTGCTTCTGACCCTTGATCTTGGTTTTTTTTTTTTTTTTTTTGAGACAGGGTTTTATTGTCCTAGAACTCACTCAGTAGATCAGGCTGGCCTTAAATTCACAGAGATCTGCCTGCCTCTGCCTCCCAAGTTGCTGGGATTAAAGGCGTGTGCACCACCACTGCCAGCAGGCTTTCATGTTTTAACACTTGGTTCCCAGATGGAGGTGCTGTTCTGGGAAGCTTTGGACCCTTTAGGAAGTAGGTTCCTGATGGAGGAGGTAGGTTATTGGGGTGGGACTCTGATTACTAACTGTAGATGCAATGTAACCAGCTGTCTCTTGCTTCTGCCCCTGTCCGTTCCATGCCATGATAGACTGTTTCTCTTAAACTGTGAGCCAGGATAAATCCTTTTTTTCTTAAGTTGCTGTTGTCTGATGTTTTGTTACAGTAATGCAAAAACATAACAAATACACTATAAAATACAGGTTAAGAATTTACTGGGGACCATGGTAAAAAAGCAGCCATTTTCTAGATTTGGGTCTGTAGAAGGTCATATCATTAAGCCCATCTACTTGAAGTGACATATCCTATCTGTAAAGAAATTTATTAACATCTCTTTGACACATTGACTTTAGAATTTCATATGATGGAACCTGGTTATTTTTGTATTCAAGAGTTTCATGAACATGGGAATAAGAATGTCAGAACATCTGATTCCTGTTACTTTCTCACCAGGTCCCATATTTCCTTCGCCCCTCAATATATCTACTCTTAGATTACAATTTCACTCTCTACAGAGCTGATACTATGAACACAAGGAAGAAAGCATGAAAGAATGAAAGAAGAAAAGAAAGACCTCAGCACTTAAAAGCCTTTAGAATCTAGAAGTTTGGGGGATGGCATCTCACTGTTTGGGGGGAAGTTCTTCCTGTTCAGGGAGTAGGAAAGAAAGGGTCTTGAGTTATATGACATTGCTAAAGCTCCACATGTTGATGGTGTATCACTCGGTTAGTAATTTACCCAAGTGTGGAGAAAGACTAAGAAAGACAGAGTGGAGGCTTGTGCCTGACCTCACACCCAGACCCTGAAAACCTGTCCACACCTGGACCCTGGGAAGCTTCCCACATCTGGACCCTAGGAACCTGCCCACACCTGGATCCTGGGAACCTGCCCACACCTGGATCCTATGAACCTGCCCACACCTGGACCCTGGAAAAAACCTGCCCACACCTGGACCCTAGGAACCTGCCCACACCTGGACCCTAGGAACCTGTCCACACTTGGGCCCTGGAAAAAAACCTGCCCACACCCAGACCCTGGAAACCTGCCCACACCTAGACCCTGGAAACCTGCCCACACCTGGACCCTGGGAACCTGCCCACACCTGGACCCTGGGAACCTACCCATACCTGGACTCTGGGAATCTGCCCGCAGCCTTTGGCTAGGTAGTATACAAGAGAGACCAGATGTATCGTTTACAGTTCTCATCTGCTCCAGAAAGATTGCCTCATATGTCTGGGGACATCTGGCATCTCGAAGGCGAAAAAGCAAAATGGAGTGCTTTCTCCCACCAGGGAGTTCTGACAAGCCACTCCTCCACTTCCAAATGTTTAACAGCTCTGACTCCCCTGGTACAGGGCTGTGGCCTCTGCATGCCTCAACCCACTTCTGCAATTCTTTTTTCTCCCCCTGGTGTCTTTCTTGCACGCTGTGTTCCAGCCTGAGCGAATTCCCCTATTCTCTGAGCAAGCCCTGTATTGCTCTGTCCAGACGCCTGTGTACCTGTCTCATAACCTTTTTCCTAACGTTGGCTGCAGTGATCCCAGTAGCAAGACTATTCCTTGCACCTCTTCCCCAAAGTAGTTTGTGGTCCTCCAAACAAGACAAGGGTTCCATCACCACCCTCCACCACTTGGTATATTATGCAGTAATTTATGTATCTTGCTGCCCTTCCACACTATGAATCTCTTAAAGATTGAAATCAACGAATGTGAGAGGCCAACCTTTCTTCCTGTGCGGTGCCACAGTTTGGATGTGGAACAGTCCCCGAAGGTCTCTGTATTAATGGTTTTGTCCAGGGTGCTATTGGGAAGCGGTGGGACTTGGAGAGGTGGGGCCTGATGGGAGCGCTGAGGATCGTTGGGAGTGTGGTTTTGAAGGGAATCTTGTGGCCTCCGCCCCTGGCCTCCAGTGGAAAGGCTGTGACCTGCCTGTGCTCCCCCCGTGATGCACTGCTGCCCCCTTTCCTGAGCCGAGACTTCAAAACAGTATGTCCATCAGCTGAGGACTGGAATTCCCGGAACTCTGAGTTAAAGTATTTTTTTTTTCCCTTTGGTACAGGGATCATCTCCGGTATCTGCTGTAGTAACTCACCACTGACTAATCCAGCAGGCCTGAGGGCATCCATGTTGGAGACGTGCAGTTGGGGGGAAGAACATCTGGATGCATCAGGGTGAGCTGCCCAAGACAGCTTTAAAAAGGAACACCTTGAAGCGTTCTAACTGTTGACTAACAAATGAAAACTGAATTCTAGCTAACAAAACTTATCACTTCCCTCATCCAAGACCCCACCGCTAAAAGCCACCCAGATATGAAAAGCATCCGCAACTCATTTTTATGCGCCGTCCCCTGCTGATGTGCGCAGCTCGAGCCACCTAGATGAATAGTCAAGTGTCATCTCCAATAAGTCAGAGACTCCCGTCAAGGGTTGTGGCCAATTAGAACTTACTCCGGGGAGGAGGCGGCTGCTGATGTTGCCAAGCAACAGCCAAGCTGTAAAGCACATTTAGATGCTCCTTACCATTGAACCGGCGGCAAGTTGGGAGTGACATTATGATTCCAGCAAAGAAAGACAAATTATAACCCAGGATGGGGTATCGGTGATGAGGAGTGTGTTTGCTTTTAAATGCAAATGGAAAATGAGCATTTTTTAAAGTAGAATTTAAACAGTATGCCATTATTCTGATTTTAATTAGAAGATTAGGTGTCAGTAGGATACAACTTAGTCTCAGGATAATGGTCTCACACTGCTAGATAAATACTCAGCCTGGAACATGGGCAACTGGTCAGACAGGGACAATGTATTTTTGGACTCTGAAGTATTTATTGCCACAGCTACTCTGGTTTATAATGACTTTTATTTTTATTGTTCGGAAGGATTAAGAAATAAAAGCAAATATTAAAAGTAAACCGCCGGCAGGGATGCTGCCAAGTAAAAGCTGCTTGCTCCAACGTTATCGGAAAACTCTCTTCTGTCGTAGAAGCCCCCGTACCGACTGCCTGAAGAGTTTATGCGGGGAGTTTAAGGGCCAAGCAACGCCCAAAGCCACGACGATGACTGTAATTGTGCAGAGACTTTCATGTTGAAATGGTCCCAGCCACGCGTTCACTCATAAGCTCACTGTATCATCGTGAATTTTTAAAACTTGTATCCACTCTTGGGCCATACGTCTTCTCCTAGGCAGGAAAGGCCGGTGGGGAGTACTGAGCACATATGCCCCTGTCTACAAGAGCCATACATTACTTCCTGCCTTCCCAACAGGAAACATCTGGATGAAAGTGAAAAATTAGGCCGAGAGCTGCAGCCCTTGGTGCTGTCGAGATGCCAGCCTTCCTTGTGTGTGTCACGGTGTGCAAACCAGCATCCGTGCACTGCTCTCTGAGTGGCTCGTTCACTCTTGGGTGACACCGACGTCCTTAGGGTCTCACTTGTGAAGTTTCCCGGTCCCTGGTGGATCCTTGGTTATCTGGGCAAGGGAGCAAATGCCCACCACTGATAGTAGATTCTGAGGACAGAATGTATAAGCTGCCCGATAGGGACCGAACACCGTTACTGAGGGATCATGCGCAGAGGTTTGGTCTTCAGGACGGAAGCATTAGGGGTGCTATGGACTTTTAATAGGTAGGTTACAGGGAGCGTGCATTTGAAGGGCATTGTGGGACCTCTGCTCTGAGTCTAGATGTGAGCGTTTGCTCCAGCAGGCGCTCGTCACAGCGTGAGGCCAAGCCAGGAGAAATCATTGATTTTGGACTTTGACTTTGCTAAAGAGCGAGCTAAGTAGATATTTTACCGTGATAGACTGTCTGCTTGACTGTCTCACTGTAGCAACGCAAAGTTGACTAACGTGATGCCAGGCTGGGCTGTTGTCTGTGAAGCCCTGGAAAATGAGGCCCACTGTGGGAATTGTAAAGACCTACTCTCCAACAGCACCGTTCTGCTCAGCAACACCCTATGGCATTAACTCCCCAGACTTTTACCTTTTAAAACCATGAGTCCAGAATAAACAAAGCTAAACAGATAACTAAACAACTTTTTAACGTGTTAAAGCGTGTGGTGAATCTAATAGTTGGTCGTATTTCATCGAGCTGTTCAACCTCCGAGGCCGGTTCATCCTCAGTGCTTTCAGATCTCTTTCCGTGGTTGAGGAACTTATCGGCTTCCACCGCTGGGAAAGCACACCCTGAGACAAGCAGTTTATACCGGGACTCGGTTTCTCGCGGCTCACATTTCTGGAGGGCTCAGTCCATGACCAGCCAGGCCTAGGGTGTGACAGCAGATTGTGACCAGGGTTTGGGTCAGAGCAAAACCTCTGCTGGCACAGCCACAAAGCAAGAGAAGGGGTCTGAGATGTTTGGGATGCTACAGTCCCCTTCCAGGGAGGCCCTGCCTGCCGGCTCCCAGTAGAGCCATGTTAGGGACAGGTCTTTGGACCCCAGCCGTAGAAGGGAGCCCACCTCATCATCACATCAATGCAAGGACTTTCACAGACTCCTGCAAGATTGCGTGAATCAGCGGGAGAGTAGCAGGCGACCTTCGGGTACCTAACAGGAGAGAGTGCATTGAGGTGGAGTCTGTGAAAGTCCTCCAAGCTGAAAGAGTTTGGAGAGAAACACAGATGTGCAGGTTCCACTCTATCTTCCCTCTTTCTGATTAGTTATGACGTTTAAAAATGAAAAAAAAGCACTAACCTGCCCTGAGGGCATCCTGTTATTTATGTGTTTCCGTTGGAGAAGTATGGATTTGGTTTCAATTTTGTTTCCTGAAATTAAACCCGTTTACTTCCTGGTTCACAATAAAATCGCACACGACTCCAGGATTACTCACAGCCTTTGGTAAGGAGTCTAGTGAAAAACTGTCAAGGCCTAAATGAATCTCCCGGCTGCCCTTTGAAAAGCGCAAACATTTTTGGAGGATGTGTGGGGGACCTGGCAAGTTTACCAGGCAAGATTTTCTCTAACGACAACGAAAATCAGTTATGTTCTAAGCAATACTCTGTAATCCGTCCTATAAATCCTAATCACTAGTCTGTCCCCGTGCTATGAGGCCGCTGGTCCCGTCTTCCTGAAGCGGGAGGCATCAATCATATTTGCTCTGGCTTTACCTCTCTCTATTATCCCCACTAAGACTAAAGCCAAAAGCAATTTATTTTAAAATGAAAATGTGACCTCACTTGACTCTCAGCTTTTCCAAACAAACAAACAAAAGTCACACAAACACCCATGCACACACACACACACACACACACACGTGTATGCACACATGCGTGTATGTCAAGTAATTCTGAGCACTATTGACTGAGGCAGCCTGACCGAAGAGATGAAGCCGGTGGGTGGTTACAGTCTAAGAAGGCCTCCAGAAACCAGCAGGGAGCGAGGAAAGGAGGTGCGTGGCATGCCTGTGCAGGTGGGGAAGAACATAGCTGCCAAGGTGCCAAAGGAAAAGTCTCACACTTCCAAGGAAAAGCAGACTGTTTATTTATTCATTTAGAATAAACCCTGGGAGTGGGATAATAAACCCTGGTGTTTGGTGACTAAACTCCCAAAGCTTTTCATTAAGGAAGGACGAGAAACACTGAGGTTTCGTCGCTCTCTCCAGGTAGCTGTGTGCCTGGGCTCAGCATCCCGGCGCTGTCTCATTCGGCGCTGTCTCGTTTTCTGTGGTCTTTATGACTCCTTTTTCTACCTTCATGTGCAGAGCTTGTGGGTTCATGAGAAGAAAGCCAGCAATCTGCAACATCCTCTTGCTTAGCCTTTGGTTTTTCAATTCTGTATATGTGTCTCTCTGTGGCTATACGTGTGCCGCCCAAAGAGGCCAGCAACATCAGATTCCTCAGAGCTGAAGTTTAGGGGGCTATGAGTCACCTGATGTGGGTGCTGGAACCAAACTTGAGTCCTCCATGACAGCAATGTGGACTCTTAACCATGGAGCCCTCTCTTCAGTCCCTTATTTTTTTTCTTGATAAAGTGACTTCCCCTTGATTTTTTTTCTTATCACACAGCATTCATTGAAACAAACAGAAAGTTTCTTAGTTCTTTGGTTTTTTTTATTCATCCTCTGAGCTACTGTTACCGAGTACCTATTATACATACACCTTATGTGTGCAGTTCAAAGTTCAAAAGAAGTTGTACCGGGAAAAAGCAAAAGCTTTGTCCCTTGAAACATCCATGTAGCAGGATGAGACACACGGCAGAGGCAGTAAACACATGAACGGAATGGATCCTTAGAGTCCTAGAGAGAAATGAGACAAAGAAGGCGGGGCCTGGGAAGGCAGTAGACAGGAGGCAGAGTGAAGTGGGGGGCACCAAACAGAGCACTGGCACCCTGGGCTGCCCCATTCAGGCTATAGCAGAATCACAGAGGACCCACAGGTTCTCAAACACCTTAGATATTTTGATTCCAAGGGACTTGGAGTAGCCAAGAAGAATTAGTTTTTGTTTGTTTGTTTCCTGTTTTTGAGACAAGGTCTCATTATGTAGCTTAGGCTGACTTCAACTTTGTAATCCTCCTGCCTCCGCCACATGAATGTTGGGATTATAGGCAACAAATTGTAATCTGCCCTGAGTCCCATAGTGAGAACCAATGAACTAGAGGAGAAAGGCCAAGGAAGCATCTAGAAACCATCAGGGTCACATCTGCCGGGAAAGGAGGCAGTCAGGACACAGTTCTTGGGCAGCCTGTCCTGTCTGTTATCTCCCAGGCCCTCTTCCACAAGCAGCTGGGGATGGATGCTGGAGACTCTGGGAGGAAAAGAACACAGCAGCTTTGATAGGGGAAGGAAGACTCCGACAGTGTCCCTGGCTTGAGAAAGGGACTGCAGAGACTTCAGATTTTGTGACATCTCGCGCAGCCTGATGGAGCCTGTGAATTTGTCTGAAAGACAGCCTTGGCCTGGCTGTCCACCCAGAGCTCTCCCTGGCCACTCATGGCCAGCGCTTCCAACCCTAAGATGTGATTCAGCCCTGGGCAGTGCTTCACCGTTCAGAAAACAGCCTCTCCCAACATGTAGTTTGAAGCTCACCATCTCAGACGTGGCCAGGACCTCCGGGATGGGAATTTGCATGTGAACAGGCTCCCTAATCAATTCTACAGGAAAGTATGAGAAACACTGTTCTACGTTTCTCCTGAGCGCCTCAAAGTGCCTCAAGCAGCATCCCGGGACAGAGCCAGGCATGCAGTTTGAACCGTTGATTGATGGTACCTGAGCATGTGGGACACCAGGGAAGTGGAGGATGCTTTGCTTTCTGTACAATGGATAGACTGGGGGCCCTGGTGGGCGAGGCACTTTGATGTACCACCTGGGCAAGCCTTGCACCTGGTCTGGCTCTTTGCTTCCCTTTGGAGAGGAAGCCTGTTCCTTAAGAGAAAGAATGTGTGCTTCCTGTCTCTTACCTCATTCACCTTTTCAGGACGGAACGCAGACATCAGGGCACCTCTGACTTCTTCCCATCTTTTGTCGCGTAACATCAGGACGCTGTCTGCTACCGGCTTGGGTTCCAGACCTGAGGCCTGGTGAAAAGTGACAAGCAGAGGGTTAGCACGCAGGGAGCCAAAGTCACCTTCGTGGCTATGCTAGTTAGTTTTAACTGTCAATCAAGTCATCTGAGAAGGGGGGTCTCAACTGAAGAACTGGACAGATCTGACTGGCTTGTGAGCCTGTCTGTAAAGGTTACCTTGTTTGTTAATTGATGGAGGAGGGCCCAGCCCACTGTGGGCAGCACTACTCCCTAGGCAGCTGGTCCTGTGCTTTATAAAAAGCATGAGCCAAGGAGTGAGCCAGCAACCAGCATTTGTCCATGGTTTCTGCTTCAAGACTATGAGTTCCTGCCCTGGCTATGATCACAGATGGACTGCGATCTATCTGGAAAAACAACCCAAATGGACCCTTCTGCCCCAAATCAGAGTTTTTCATCACAGAGACAGAAGGAAACCATGATGGTGGCAATGATAAACACCCTGTTAAACTCTGCCAATAACCCAGACCTCGATTTCACTTGCAAGGACACAGAAAGCATTGCAATGTTCGTGGATGAGGATCTAAGACCCACAGCTGGGGCCAGCAGGCGACAGATGGACAGATCTGCTAGCCTTGTCACAGAGTAGACAGTATCAAAATAACACAGTGGCCTCTGTGTGCCCTGAGGGCCCTTGTGAGGCCCTCTGATGATGACCAAAGTGGGTTTCCTAGGGTTGAAGGTCACATCTGGTTTTTGTGGCACGAGATTTGGGTTGTCTGAATTGACTGAGTTTGGCTCAGAGATGGCAGAATTATGTATCCATGTCCTTAGGATGCTGGTGGTAACAGAAAGGACTGCTGAACAAGTGTCCTTTAGAGGCACCCAGGAGAGAGGCTTCCAAGAGCTCATCTGCTGGGATGCTTCTATGCTCTGGCATTCATTGGGCTTTGCTTTTCTTTTTTTAACTTTAATTTGGAAAATTCCACTTATGAGTACTGTATTTACATCATCGCCTTCCTTCTCCTCCCATTCCCTCCCGGCTGACTCCTTCGCAAATTCATGATCTCTTGCTTGTCAATTATAAATACACACACGTATAAGTTTATAAGAACAATCTGCTGAGTTCATTTAGTATTGCTCAGATGCGTTTAGAGCTGACCGTTTGGGATGGGATAACATGCTGGGCATCTCGTCCTTGGAGAAGACTGCTTCTCCCTCTCTCTGCAACTATTGACTGCCTGCAGCTCTGCATATAGGATAGAATCTCATGAGATCTCCCGCACATGCTGGTGTGTCAAGTGGTGTCGTTGTTTAGCCTTTGTTATTTTTCTATTTTTCTTCTATTGGGAAAATATGTTTCTTGCATACAATGCCTTCTGATTATGGTTTCTGCTCCCATTACTCCTCCCAAGGAAACCTATCTGATGAAGGGTAAGATATACATTTATCAAGCAGAGGATGAGATCTCCGTTTCTATGTATGTCAGCCGTGTGTTGGGAGGTAGGCCTGTGGGTGTCTTTGTTTTATTCCTAATCAGCATAGATTTGTTAAAAGTCTAATATGGGCATCATAGCTTGAACTGTATCTCCAGAAACACTATATATTAGAATCCCAATCTCCAGAACTCTGTATTTGTCTATAGGCATTTTTAAAAGGTACCTAAAATGAATAAAGCCCTTATGGTGAGTGAGCCCTAGTCTAGTGGGCCTGGTATCTGTATATTCTGTAAGATTAGGACACAGACCTGAGACAGAGGACCATAGGGACACAGAAGACAGTCGTTTAAGCCAAGGAGATAGGTCACAGATGATGTCAACCCCACACCCACTCAGACTTCCAGCCTGTCCAGAGCTGTGACAAAACGCATTTCTGTGTGTGAGTCCCTCAGTGTAAGATCCTCGGCTGTGGTCTTTCCAGAAAGCTCATGGAATATTCAGGAGCTGTAGTGAGAGAATATTGGGCAGGAAAGACTTGGCTTTGGCCCTTGTATTGGTTTGCTTTCTATTGATATGACAAAGACCATGACCCAAAGCAGCTTGGGGAGGAAAGGGCAGTAAGTTGGAGGCAGGAACTGAGGCAGAGACCCTGGAGGAACATTACTTACTGACTTGTTCCTAATAGTTTCCTCAGTTTGCTTTCTGATACAACCCAGGGCGACCTGCCTAGGGATGGCACTGCCCACAGTGGGCTGGACCCTCCCACGTCAATCATTCACCATAGCTTTTTAAAAAATGCCCCACAGTCTTACCTATAGGCAAATCTGATGGGAGCATTTTCACGGTTGAGATTCCCTCCTCCCTGGATGATTCTAGCTTGTGTAAAATTGACAAAAGAACTAATTGGTACGGCCCTCATGAGGCTGATAGTCGAGTGGAGAAGCAGAGAGCACTGAATACCATCGCAGTTTATGAGAAAATGAGTTTCTCAAGGGGAAGACTGGGTGTGGGGGCATGTAATGGGTCTACTTGGTCAGGACGCCAGAGGATAAGCTGTTTAGAAACCGAGCCAGGAAACATACTAAGGCTTCCTTCCCTGGCCACTTTCTCCTTCCCCTCCTCCCTCAATCCATTCTCTTCCACCCTATGGCAGCTGTGGTTACAAACGATGCCCTCACTGTTTGTCAGTGTGGCCCCCAGCTCTGAGGATGCAGGGGGATTCCAGGACCGAGGACTCGGCAGGACCATGTGTGCCATGGGGCTCTGCTATTTCCTTTCATGGTTTTAATTATAGCTGAAGCCCGAAGCCAGCCGTCATAATTCAAACGCCTTGTAAAAACTCCTATTTAGAGGGAAATTATAATTTTCTGATAAAATATGAACACTCAAAATAAGCCGTAAAACATAACTGCAAAGTATCTAGAGGATTTAATTATATATTAGAACCAAGTTGCTGGGATTTTTCTGCAGAGGAACACCTCTCTATATTTAGAATGAGATTCTTTAGGAGTGCCGTGGCCACTAAATTATGGTTTTATGGAATTTTTGGAACATAATCTGTTTATTTAGGTTCCAGAGTCAAAGGAGGAAATCATACATTATGGATATTTATAGAGTGGCAAAGCCCCAGCCTGTGCCACACTGCTAAGACTTTTTAACTTGGAAAAAAGTGAGACACAGGTTTATATGGTTCTGCTAAAACAAACTCAGTTGTTGAGTCAGGGTCAAGACTGACTAGATTTGATCCATCCTTAAGACTTAAGAAATGGGAGGACTCGGCAGCTAGCGGAATGCTCACTGTACATTGAGGCCCTGAGTTGAACCATCAGAACCCACATTTTAAAACTTGGATGTGGTCATGCACACGTAATCTTAGCACTGGGGATGGGTGGATCTCTGAGGCTTGCTGGCCATCCAGCCCAGCCTACTCTGCAAGCAAGCTCTAGGACAATAAGAGATCCTGTCTCAAAACAAACAAAACAAAAGCCAAGGTGGATGGCACCTGTGTTTGACTTCTGGCCTCCACACGCACACTCCTGTGTACCTGTATATAGACAACTAAGAATTGGGTTCTTGCTGTCCTTTTTCTTATATTTAAAGGGAAACTACCTCGCTCTCCATGCAATATGTCATTAGACTCTCAGCTCACCCCCTTAGCCTCCTACAGCTTTAGACTGGAAAGATCTACTGGAGTCCTCCAAGGCTTTGTTTTTAGGGTTCTTTGTCAAGGTCAAGGGTAACCCTTGCAGGGGTATTTCATGTGTAAACATGTATTAGAACAAAAAGAACAGCAAGGTGGTCACTTCATATGATGGCAAGAAGGAATTAATGTCAAGTATATTAGCTACTTTTCTCATGGCTCTGACCAAATACCTCACCAGAGGCAACTTGAGAGGAGGGGTTTATTTGGGCTTATGGTTTGAGGGGATATAGTTCTTCATGGTGGAGGAGGCCTACAGTAGCCGGTGGCTCTGTGGTAGTGGGGAGAGTGTGTGGCAGCCTCTTGTCCACATCTTAGTAGATCAGGAAGCAGAGAGTGGATAGAAAGTAGGTCATGTCCCCCAGCAACCCACTTCTTCCAGTGAAGCCCTTTGTCCCGCAGCTTCCTCCACCTCCTACACTCACACCGACTGAGGCTAGGTGTTCAGATGCATGAGTCCAAGGGAGAGGTTGCACAGCCAAGCCTTTAGCCTCTGGCAGCTGTAGGCTTGTGGTCATCTAATGCAATATGTGCTCAGCCTAGCTTCCAAGGCTCCCCCAGCCTCATGGTTCTAACTGTTGGAAAGTCCAAAGTTTCTTCTGAGACTCAAGTTTGTGAGACCTTGTAAAACAAACAACAAGCTGCACGCTTCTGACACCCAGAGTAAGCATTTCCATCTGCAAAACAGAGGGCCGGGAGCGCAACAACAAAAGACTGGTTCTAAGCAAAACGCAAACCTAGCAAGACAAACACTAAACACCACAGCTCTGTGTCTAATACCAGGGACTTTTGATGGTATCACCAATGCTCCAAAGGACGCGAGAAGTCCTGCCTCTTGTTCTGTTGTCTGTAATACACGTGGTCTCCCCCTAGGGCCAGTTCCTCCCAGTGCTTGACGTTTTCCTCAGTGAACATCCCATATTTTCTGGCATCTCCAACAAACATCCTGGGATCTCCACTACAACTTAGGCTCCAACTTCGTAGCTTCATTCACGGTCTTCTCAAGAGCTTCTTGTGAGGAATCTTAACTCTGCTACATGTTCTCTGGCTTTTGCTATTTTCAAGAACCTTGGTTCAAGCTTCTATGACCCTGTCACGCTTGGCTTCCACGTGCCTAAAAGACCAATACAGTGTCGACAAGGCATCCAGTTCTTCTATTGGATGGAGATGGAGCCTAGCTCACTTGGGCGACAGGTACACCAGGCTCTGTGTGCCTTCGTGACTAGACCTGGGAAAAGCTTCCCTAGATGGCCGTGCCAAAACAGAATGCCCCATAGGTTCTCTTGGCTTGAGCACTTTCTTTTTAAATGGAAGACTTTCAAATAAGTTTGCATTGCTACACTCTGAAGCATTCGGTGGATAGGATCTTGCTTTCACGATCCCTTTTCTGCTGTCCCAGTGAAAACCATGTGCTTTCTCCTCAATTCTGCTAATCTCTTTTATAATTCAAGCCATTTCATCCAAACCCTCCCTACCTACCCTGTCTACAACCTTGACTGAATTTGTGTTTCTATCCTTACCAAACTACATCTTTCACATCCATCTGCTTTTTCACACTATAGACTTGTCTATAAGTAGTGATCAATAAACACGCCACAGCCTGGATGCTATGCTATGTTGAAAATTCCTCCACCAAACAGCTTACTGTATTACTTTTGAATTCTGCTTCATTTGTTTTTCAGGACATAGATGTAATGTGGTCATATTCTTTGCTAGAACACAACATCTTGTTCTCCCTAGAAACTCCGTAAACCTGACAGCACTCTCTTTGTTTCTGTTGGCATGCTGATCTTCCTAACTTTTAACAGAATGACCCATTATATTCTACTTACTATGTTCTAGGGCTTTCCTAGTCCATCACTCCAAACTCTTCCAAATTCCTTCCACAGACCTGTTCTAAAGGCCTATGAACCACATGGTCATGCATAGCCACAGCTCACTTCTCAGAACTAGTTAGCGTTTCATCTTGTGGTTGTGACCATATACCCAACAGGAAGTAACTTTGCCCATATGCCTAATAAGAAGTAACTGTGACCATATACCTATCAAGAAGCGACTGTGCCCATATGCCCAACAAGAAGCGACTGTGTCCATATGCCCAACAAGAAGCGACTGTGTCCATATGCCCA